>NW_017670267.1:966860-1025062 GCF_001879085.1 Nicotiana attenuata | reverse complement strand
GGTCCGTATATACCTCACAAGATACGCCATATAGATAATGCCTCCAAATCTTCAAGGCATGAACGATAGCAGCCAACTCTAAGTCATGAACAGGGTAGTTCTTTTCATGGGGCTTTAACTGACGAGAAGCATACGCAATAACTCTACCCTCCTGCATCAATACACAACCGATCCCAACTCTCGAAGCATCACAATACACCGTGTAAGAACATGAAGCTGATGGCAATACTAGTACCGGAGTTGTGGTCAAGGTCGACTTGAGCTTCTGGAAGCTCTCCTCGCATTCATCCGACCACACAAATGGAGCATTCTTCTGTGTCAACTTCGTCAAAGGCGAAGCAATAGATGAAAAGCCCTGAACGAACCTGCGGTAATAACCCGCCAAACCGAGGAAACTCCGGATCTCAGTAGCTGAGGACGGTCTGGGCCAACTCTGCACCGCCTCGATCTTCTTTGGGTCAACCTGAATACCATCACTGGACACCACGTGTCCCAGAAAAGTCATAGTACTAAGCCAGAACTCACACTTAGAGAACTTCGCATAAAGCTTCTCCTCTCTCAATCTCTGTAATACCACCCTCAGGTGTTGCGCGTGCTCCTCCTGGCTACGCGAGTACACCAGAATATCATCAATAAACACGATCACAAAAGAATCCAGATACGGCCGAAATACACTATTCATCAAGTGCATGAATGCGGCTGGGGCATTAGTCAGCCCGAAGGACATCACTAGAAATTCGTAGTGCCCATATCTCGTCCTGAAAGCCATTTTCATAATGTCTGAATCCCTAATCTTCAGCTGGTGATAGCCCGATCGGAGGTCAATCTTAGAGAATACCCTTGCTCCCTGAAGCTGATCAAACAAATCCTTAATACGGGGTAGTGGGTACTTGTTCTTCACTATCACCTTGTTCAGCTGTCTGTAATCAATGCACATTCTCATTGTGCCATCCTTCTTCTTTACAAATAACACCGGCGCACCCCAAGGTGACACACTCGGGCGAATGAACCCCTTATCTAGGAGTTCCTGAAGCTGTTCCTTCAACTCTTTTAACTCCGCTGGTGCCATACGATAGGGAGGGATAGAGATGGGCTGAGTGCCCGGCACCAGATCAATACCAAAATCAATGTCCCTGTCCGGCGGCATGCCCGGCAGGTCCGCTGGAAATACATCAGGGAAATCCCTCACAACGGGAACCGAATCAAGACTAGGAGTCTCAGCTCCAACATCTCTAACGAAAGCCAAGTATGACAAACAACCCTTCCCAACCATCCATTGGGCTTTTAGGAAGGAAATCACCCTGCCGGGTACATAGTCAGTCACGCCTCGCCACTCGATCCTCGGAATACCCGGAATAGCCAACGTAACTGTATTGGCATGACAGTCCAGAATAGCATGGTACGGAGATAACCAATCCATACCCAGAATTACGTTGAAATCCACCATGCCCAATAATAACAAGTCAACTCGGGTCTCCAGACCCCCAATAGTAACAAGACAGGATCGATATACGTGATCCACAATAACAGTATCACCCACCGGGGTAAATACATGCACAGGCAAGGCAAGACAACCACGGGTCGTACCCAAATGATGAGCAAAATATGAAGATACATAGGAGTAGGTAGATCCGGGATCAAATAAGACAGAGGCATCCCTGTGGCAGACTGAGATAATACCTGTGATGACTGCATCTGATGCACTGGCGTCTCTCCTGTCTGGAAGAGCATAGAATCAAGCCTGACCACCGCCAGTACGGTCCTCACCCCTAGGGTGACCTCTGGCTACCTGACCTCCACTCCTAGCTGACTGAGTGGGTGCTGAAGAAACAGGAGCGGAAGATGAGGGCTGATCCCTCTGCTGAGACTGTCTACTACGGAACCGGGGACACTGTCTCCTCATATGACCCAACTCACCGCACTCGTAGCAACGACCTGGAGCTAGAGAAGGGGGACTGATGGGAACCCCTCGCTGCAGATGAACCCTGGGCTGAAGAAGCAGGAGCAGAGCTCTGAGCTGGAAGGGCACTCAGTGCAGGCTGGCTCTGCTGATGACCCTGATGACCACGGCCTGACGAAGCCCCACTGGACTCTGAACGATCGAACTGAGGAGGTTTGAAGGAACGACCTCTGCTGCGCCGGAACTAGCCCCTAGACGGAGCACCACTGAAACTACCTGAACCTCGAGGCCTCTTAGCCCCCCTCTCCTCACGCTCCCGACGACGATCTGTCTCAATCTGACGAGACGCATCAACTACCTCCTCAAATGTAACTGTTGTAGCCCTTTCTCTAGTCATCAATATGCGGATCGGATAGTTGAGGCCATCCACAAACCTCCTGATCCTCTCGCGATCTGTCGGGATCATCCACGTAGCATACCGAGCTAGCTGTGTAAACCTCAACTCATACTGAGTCACTGTCATATCTCCCTGAGTCAACCACTCGAGCTGACGACACAGCTCTTCCCTGTGAGACTGGGGTACATACCTTTCCAAGAATACCGTAGAGAACTGCTGCCACGTGAGGGGCGCTGCTCCAATAGGCCTACGCCTCTCGAACTCCTTCCACCAAGTAAATGCAGGCCCTGTGAACTGGAAGGTAGTAAAAGCCACTCCACTAGACTCCAGAATACCCGCAGTACGAAGCATACGCTGGCACTTATCCAGAAAACCTTGGGCATCCTCGCCCTCAACACCACTGAATGTCGGAGGCTGAAGCCTACCGAACCTCTCCAACCGATGTTGCTCGTCATCCGACATAGCTGGAACCACATGAGCTGGAGCTGGTGCGACTGGCGCAACTGGAACAACTGCTGCAACTGGTGCAGCTGGCTGAACTGGCTGAGCTGGAGCTACCCCAGGTGTCTGTAAGCCCTGAACAACCTGCTCGGGTGTGCGAGCATCAGGGGTCTGATGACCACCCCCGGTCTGAGAAGTAGCCGTCGCTATATTGGCTGAAACCGCTTGAGCCAGGCCAGTGCAGACGGACAAGATCTGAGCCAAAGCCTCCTGGAGACCAGGAATCACGATGGGCACTGCCGGTGCCTGGACAGGTGCTGCTGGAGCATCTACAGCTGGAATTTGACCCTGAGCCTGGTCAACTGGTGGGTCAGCAGGTGCTGTCCCTGCTGCCCTGCCTCTACCGCGACCACGGCCTCTAGGTGGCACTGGTGGTCGTCCGCCACGTCCGTTAGCACGGGTTCTCGCCATCTGCGAGAGAATAGAATACGGAAATTTAGTTTTCATAATAACAAGTCGCACAATATGAATTTCAAGAAAGTGAAGTGTTTCCTAAAGGTTCTGTAGCCTCCCGAGGATAGATACGGACGTCTACGTACCGATCCGCGAGACCCTACTAAACCGGCTCATGACTCGCGAGGCCTAGTAACCTAAGCTCTGATACCAACTTGTCACGATCCCAAACCCGATCGTGGTGGCGCCCAACACTACTGTTAGGCAAGCCTGACCACAGTCGTTCCCAAATCAACCGTAAACCTCAAAACCGACAATCTAAGGAGATTATAATAGTCTTAGAATAATAATCCAATATTTAAGGAAGAATAATACTGAGAAAGATACGAAGTCTGATAAAAACACTCCCAAAAGATCTGGGGTCACGAGTCTAGAGCCTCT
The DNA here is from genome assembly GCF_001879085.1 of Nicotiana attenuata. Taxonomy (NCBI): domain Eukaryota; kingdom Viridiplantae; phylum Streptophyta; class Magnoliopsida; order Solanales; family Solanaceae; genus Nicotiana; species Nicotiana attenuata. The sequence goes on along the minus strand of NW_017670267.1, from coordinate 1,021,430 downwards.
AAAACAATCTGAATAACAATATCTGACCGAAAATACTCAAGTCTGGAAATGTGTATATATAAATAAAACTGAAATAGGAAGAGTAGTCAGGTCCTGCGAACGTCAAGCAGCTACCTCAACAACTCTGATAAGCTCTGGAAAACAAAGACTGCTCAGCTAAGCCTCCGGTGTACCTGAATCTGCACACAAGGTGCAGGGAGTAGGGGTGAGTACTACCGACTCAGTGAGTAATAAGCATATAAAATGTCAGAAGATAAGAAATCCACGAAATGCCACAAAGCAAAGCTAAAACTAACAGTCCTACACCTTACTACGATCTAACAACAAAACAACTTCAAATAATACAGTCAAGAAAAATGTAAGGATGCAATGCAATGCACATGAACACGCTGTGGCGTACAGCCCGATCCATTTAACGTCGACGGCGCTCACTGGGGGTGTGTACAGACTCCGGAGGGTCTCCTTCAGCCCAAGCGCAATAAGATCATACCATTCGCTGCGGCGTGTAGCCCGATCCATACTCAGTCCACAATATGCATATGAGTCACGTAACAGATTCAATTAATTTTCCAATTTCCAATTTATTAAGAAGAATATACTTTAGATATTTAACTTCAGGACTAGTGACTTAGCATTTTATAACATCGATTAGACACAGGACTGAGATCAATGATTATACAAAGCATGCTATCACAATGACATTCAACCTCTAAGGATGCTACAGATTGGCACAAGGCCCCAAACACGGCAATAAGCCCAGATATATTCAATACAGGGTGCGTATCAGTCGCCAATATAGAAACATTCTTGTTCGGGATGGACCAAGTCACAATCCCCAGTCATAACCAATCCCGCACCTGCCATGGGGTGCGAGTCACGCCCTACAATAGCGTCACAATGTGATAAGCCGGGGTTTCAAACCCTCAGGCCATCATATACACCAACTACTCACCTCTAACCGGCCGTAGAATGGTCCGCAATGCCTTTTCCTTTCGTATCGACCTCCTCGCGCGTCGAATCTAGTCAAAATCACAACGAATACATAAATATGGGTTAAAGAAACATAACCCAATCAAAAATACTCGAAAAGTACTAAAATTCACGAAGTTGGTAAAACCCGAGCCCCGGGCCCACTTCTCGAAAAATTCCGAAAATCACACCAACGGATTCCTCGTCTCGCCACGAGTCCGTACATATAAAGTTTACCGAAAACGGAGCTCAAATGGCCTTTCAAATCCTAAAAATTCGTTTTCAAAAACCAAGCCCTAGTTCTTCACAATTTCTACCCACTTTCATGAATTTGAGTGTTGATTCTTCCATAAAATGGTGTTTTCTAGTCAAGAGACTTACCTCAAATCAATACCCGTTGAAAACCCTCTTCAAATCGCTCAAAAAGCTCTCTTGGCGGAGTAAAAATGGTGGAAAAATAATGTGGGTCGCGGATATAAGGGTTTTAAACATTCTGCCAGATTACTGTAGCGACCCCTATGCGATCACATCACTACCCCTGCGATCGCATAGGCCAAAATTTCCAGGCCCTCAATTCCTCTACGCGATCGCAGGACAGGCCATGCGATCGCATAGCACTGTCTCCCCCTTCTACGCGATCGCATTACGTCCCACGCGACCGCATTGCCCAATCTCCTCAACCTATGCGATCGCAGACCCCTATACGCGATCGCATAGAGCAAATCTTCATCCCCCTATGAACCTTCTATGCGATAGCAGGCATACCTACGCGATCGCATAGAGGAAAAATTCCTCTGCAATTTCTACTGCACTTTTTCATGTTCAAAACTCCCCGTTAGCCTTCCGAAATCACCCCGAGGCCCTCGGGGACCTCAACCAAATGCACAGATATGTTCTATTACTTCATTCAAACTTGCTCGTAACATAAAAACACTATCATAAACACCAAAATCATCGAATTACCACGGATTCAAGCCTAAGTTAAACTAAAACTTCCGAAACTTGCATTTGATCTAAAACCCGACCTAAACACCTCCGAATGATCTGAAACTTTGCACGCATATCCAAAATCACCTAACGGAACTACTGCAACTCTCGGAATTCCATTCCGACCCTCGGATCAAAATCGCACCTACCATCCGGAATTCGCCAAAATCCAACCTTAGCCAATTCAAGCCTAATTCTACATCGGACCTCCAAATTCAATTTCGATTGCGCTCCTAAGTCACAAATCATCCCCCGAAACTATTCGAATCATCGGAAATCCATTCCGAGCCTTCTAACTCATAAGTCAACATTCGGTTGACTTTTCCAAACTAACCTTCTCATAAAGAGACTTATTGTCTCATTTCTAACCGAACTCTATCTGAATTACTTCAAATTCTCCAAGCACATATAATGAAACATATAGAAGCATAAAACGGGGAAAACAGGGTGGTAACTCCCGTAACGACGGGTCGGGTCGTTACAGTCTTTGATTGATAGAAAGTGATTGGCTGGAGGCTACCATGGGCAGTTGTACAACAAAGAATGGCCCATGCTTACAACAAGAAAGTACGGCCCAAGAAATTTGAAGTGGGGAAACTCGTCCTGAGACATATTCTCCCGCACCATGAAGAAGCTAAGAAAAAATTTGCTCTAGATTGCAAAGGTCCATACATTGTAACAAGAGTATTGCCAAATGGAGCGTTGTATTTGGGGGACATCGAAGGAAATGTCCCCGAGACAACAGTCAAATCAGATGCAGTCAGAAGGTACTATGTTTGACTCACTACTCGGTGTTAACATCTCTAATTGGGATGACGAAGGCTTTCTTTCTCACTACCCAAACACCATTAACCTTTCGCAAACCCTTTGAGCTGGTTCCCTGTCTTTCATTAGCCTCTTTGGAACCTTGAAGTTATTATTAAATGAGAAAGAAAAGAAAAAAACAAAAAAAAGGAAAAAAAGAGCAAAAGAAAACAAAAATGAAAAAAAAAAGAAAATCAAAAATAGAGTTCCCTGAACTACGTTCGACTTGATTCCGAAAGGATACGTAGGCAGCCTCTCTGAGGTTCTGTCACACCAAAATAAAAATCCAAATTCCCCAAAAAGTAAAACTGGGGGAAAATAATTAATAAAATATAATAATAATTAAGCGGTAATAGATAAGCCATAATCAATAAAATACAAGAATAGCTAAAAAATTGATTTAAGCCTTACATTAGTCGATAAAGCGACCATACTAGAACCACGGGACTCGAGGGGTGCCTTACACCTTCCTCTCGGTCAACAAAATGCCTTACTCAGTCTTCTGTTTTCGTAGACCATGAATTAGGAGTCAAATCTTCCTTTTGATAAGGGATTCAATAAAGGTGACTTGGAACACCAAAACTCAATTTCAAGTGGCGACTCAAATAATAAATAATCCCTTTTTAAAAATATCACTTTAATTGGAAAAACTCTTCTAACTCAATCTCGTAATAGGGTTGTGTGGGAAAAAAGAGGAGTGACATAAGCTCCTTAAGATGTACCAATCTATTCTAATAACACTCACTCAAAAGAAATCAAAATTTGACATTTTTTTGCTACAAATAGCTAATTGGCTAATATTAGTAATTGTATAGGTCAAAATCTTGCTGAGGAAGTTGGGCTTGGAAAGAACGTAAAGTGAGAAACTGTGTTCTGATTCGGGCTGATAAGACGAGGACGACCAAAGCCCAACAACGAGCAGTCGCCGAGCGAGCCGTAGAGGTCGAGGTCGAGTAGTGAAGAATAGGAATAGTGGTTAGTGTAGTCTTGGAACTAGTGACAGGGATATTCCCTTTGTTGTACTTTTTATGGTTTTTAGAGAATATCCCCTATAAATAGAAAGAGAGAGAGAGAGAGAGAGAGAGAGAGAGAAGAAAAAGGGCACGTGAGATTGAATCTGAGAACACTATTGTAAGAAGTTGACCATTGAGAGAATATACAAAGTTTACCTTTCCATAGTGATTGATTTCATCGATTATTCTTCCTTTTCACTCACATGATCCAAGAAAACATCACTTATATTCTCGTCCACTGCCATATCTCATTGTCAGAGGGAAGCATATTCCACATATTTGATTTTTGGGTGAAGTGTTCTTCCTATTTACATTTATTGCCATTTCTCATATTTATTGCTTGTCCTCATTCCTTCATTTATTCACAAGAGTATCATTAAACCACTTTCCGGCCTTGAATAGCTTTAAATGCGATTTCTAGGCTGTTACATTCCCCTCAACCTTGGATCTAGAACTTATTATATTTAACTAGAATTTACCTATTGTCATTTTACTTAATTAGTTTAACTAAAAGGTTTAAGACTTTTTGGTCAAATAATTTGGCGCCGTCTGTGGGAATTTTCTAGTTAAAAGTTTTAGTTTTTTCTAGATCTAAAAGAAAAAACACAAAACTCTACACAATCCTGTTTCTCGTTGTTTGCACAGATCTGACATGGAGGCAATGGGGAAGAAAAGAGAAAGGTGATAGCCGATCTCACCGCTAATCTCCTAAACACTATCGACGAAGCTCACGGGGAGGACGAGGAGAACGTGACACCAAGCACCTCACCCAGGCGAAGTGATTCACCCCCTCCTCATGGCAGTGTTACCGCTTCTCATGGAAAGGGAGCCTCTACGTCCACTACGGAAGAAGCACCACCAGCGGTAAAAAAGCTACAAGAAGCATAGCTAACGAATACACTGAACAACATACTAGATAAACTTGCTTAGAGGGCGATCAGAGGGAGTGTGCGAGTCGACATCGCCACAACAACCAATGAGAAGCACACCCAACCTCCCACGACAGGTACTACTCACCTTGTTAATGATGCAGGTAACGACGCCCTCACTGCTATTTTTAGAAAAATGGAAGAGATGGAGAACGAGAACAAGGCACTACGCGACTAAATGAAGGAGCATCAAGAAAGGGTAGATAAGATACCGGGCGCCCCAAAACTCCTACCAAAACAGGATGCTAGACGGTTTGTGGAACAACCATATAGCGACGAGGCCGCGCCATATGCTAACCGGAGGGTCCCTAACGTGGTATTTGTAGTTACCTGCGTACTCCATAGAAACGTTCGAAGAAATGGCTGACAAGTTCGTCACCGCCCATGCCGGGGCCAAGAAAGCGGAGGCGAGGGTGAACGACATATTCGCCATCAAGTAATCTCTTGGCGAGGGACTCAGGGAATTCCTCGCCCGATTCAACTGTGTAAGAATGACCTTTCCGAATGTATCTGAAGGGATGGCGATGGCCGCTTTCAGAATGGGCTGAGTAGGAGTGGGTCGAGGGAGACCAAAAAATTGTTGAGCTGACTCATGAAATACCCTCCAACCACTTAGGATGAGATACACAATGCCTACTGCGCCGGGGTGAGATCCGACGAGGATGATCTCAACGGGCCTATTCAACGCCTGACCTCGGTCCAAATGGAATCTAGGAAAGACCGAAGAAATGACAATAGAAAAGATCTAGCAGGGTCACGACCTAATCAAGAAAGACATCAGCCTTACGTCAGAGGCACCCTCATGCCACCTCCACGTCACGACGAAGGCCTATCCAGACCACGAACGGGAACCCACCGAAACGAAAGAGGTATGCCCCCTTTGTTATCAGCTCACAATTTTTTGTGTTTCCCCCTCAAAAATAGTCTACGCACTGGAGAAGCTCGGCCCGAAGGTAAAATGGCCGCAGAAATCAAAGTCCGACCCGAGCACCAAAAAGTCAAACGCCCTCTGCGAATTCCACCAGGAACAAGGTCATAAGATCGAGGACTGCATCGCCCTCAGACAAGAGGTCGTGAACATGCTTCGCCAAGGGTACCTGAAAGAGTTGATGAGCAATCGAGGAAGAGCCAACTTCGCACGAGGGCGGGAACAACATCAGGGGCCGCCTAAACCACCTTCCCCAGTTCGGACCATTCAAATGATCATCTGGGGAGGCGACGACGCATCTATCAACAGCGTGAAATTCACCACCACTCACAAGCTCAAGTGGTCGATCACCCACGAACAGTATGACAAACTCGAAGAAAGTATCATCTTCGATAAGTCGGATACCCACGGTTTAGTTGTCCCTCACTATGATGCCCTTGTCATTAATTTACGTATTTTTGATACTGATGTAAGACGTATCATGGTCGATGATGGAAGCGGGGCGTGCATCATCTATCCTCGAGTTCTCACCCAAATGAAACTCGAGGACAGGATAGTGCCACGATGCATCACACTAACATGTTTTAACAATGTAGTTGAGCGAACATCTGGAGAAATCACGCTGCCCGTCCTGGCCTGCGACGTCACTTTGGAGACTACGTTCCACATCATGGACCATGATACGGTGTACAACGCCATCATAGGCCGACCATGGATACAGCAATGAAAGTCGTCCCCTCCAATATATATAAAGTCATTAAATTTCCCACCCCCTGGGGAGTATTCAGCATCCGGGGAGAGCAACGCACGGCTCGAGAATGCTACTGCATCGCCCAAGATTGCACATACACCCAACAGTTGAAAGGAAAAGCCGAGGAAGCATAGCAATTAACGAAGACGGGGTCGGATGGCAAGGAAGCGAAAGATGTCATCCGCGATCCTGAAATCATAGAAGCCACGGGGTCATCCGTAAAGGACATCGACCTCGTCCAATAAGACGATGACAACCCCAGCAAGAAAGCTTTCATCGGCTATAAACTCCAAGATCCAGGTAAATTTCATTAATTCTTAAAGAATAACGTGGACCTGTTCACTCTTTCCCATGCAGATATGCTAGGTATCCCAAAGGAAATAGCAACTCACAAGTTGAACGTCGACCCATTTCACCCCTAGTAAGACAGATCAGACAAAAGTTCAACTCGGCAATAAACAACGCAGTTCGTGAAGAGGTCAAGAAACTACTAGTGACCGTTCTATCAGAGAATCGAAGTACCCTCAATGGGTCTCCAACGTAGTCATGAAAAAGAAGAACGGTAAGTGGAGAATGTGTGTGGACCTCACAGACCTAAACAAAGCCTGTCCAAAAGATTCGTTTCCGCTACCTCACATCGACCAACTCATCGACGCCACAGCCGGGCACGAACTGCTGAGTTTCTTGGATGCCTACTCAAGGTATAACCAAATACTCATGGAGGAAGAAGACTAGGAAAAAACCACCTTCATCACCCACCAGGGGATGTACTGCTACAGAGTGATGCCGTTCGGGTTAAAAAACGCGAGGGCAACGTACCAGAGGCTGGTGACCAAATTGTTCAAAGAACAGCTCGGACAAACCATGGAAGTATATATTGACGACATGTTGGTCAAGTCAAAAAGAAAGGAACACCATATCGACCACTTGAGAGAAGCCTTCGACATACTCAGAAAGTACGACATGAAATTAAACCTCGAGAAATGTGCCTTGGGCATGACGTCTGGGAAGTTCCTCGGATTTTTGGTATAACAACGAGGCATCTAGGTCAATCCCGACCAAATCAAGGCCATAGAAGGAATCCCAAAAAATCTAACCAACAAAAAACAAGTGCAAAAACTGACTGACCGTATTGCCGCCTTGTCAAGATTCATCTCGCGGTCCTCCGATAGGTGCCAAAATTTTTTTGGCGTACCCAAAAAGGACAATGGACTCCAATGGAATACCGAATGCGTCAATGCCTTGAAAGAAATAAAAGCCTACCTGTCTTCGCCATCGTTGCTCGCTAAGGCAAAACCTGTAGAACGCCTTCTTGTCTACTTGGCCGTGTCCGATGTCGCAGTAAGTGCAGTCCTGGTACGAGAAAATAAAGGTATGCAATATCCAATCTATTACATTAGCAAAACTTTGGTCGACGCTGAAACGAGGTATCCCCACCTCGAGAAGTTAGCTCTGGCCCTGGTCGTAGCTTCGCGGAAGCTTAGACCTTATTTCCAGTGCCACCCCATCTCGGTGGTCACGACTTTCCCTCAAAGGAGTATTTTGGACAAACCCGAAAAGTCGGTAGATTGGCCAAGTGGGTCATAGAGCTGAGCGAGCACGATATAACTTATCAGCCGCGAACAGCGATAAAGTCACAAGTCCTTGCCAATATCGTCGCCGACTTCAGTGCGAAGATAATGCATGAAGTCGATAAGGAAACCACCATTACTTCTACCGAAGTTCGGGACCTGTGCGTCCTATATACCGATGGCGCTTCTAACGCATCTGGATCTGGACTGGGACTCGTGCTCGAGGTCCCAATGGGTGAAGTGGTTCGCCAATCCATACGATGCCCTGATATGACTAACAACGAGGCCGAGTATAAGGTCGTGATTGCAGGGTTGAAACTAGCACTCAAATACGGAGCACGGAGAGTCATCATTTGATTCGATTTGCAACTCGTCATCAATCAGGTCACAGGGACTTTCCAAATTAAGGAGCAACGGTTACAAAAATATCAGACGAGATTTGCAAACTATTACCCGAGTTCGACGAATGCCAGCTCGATCAAATACCTCGAGCGCAGAACATCGAAGCCCTCGTCAGATGCCTCATACGTGCGGGCTACTATTGGCCCACGATGAAGAAGGAAGCCGCCGATTTCGTCAAAAGGTGTGAGCAATGCCAAATATACGCCCCCATGATTTACCAAGCGGGCGAACACCTTCATTCAGTCACTTTGCCATGGCCTTTCATCAAGTGGGGAATGGACATCGTCGGACCCCTCCCGGCGGGCCAAGATAATGTACGATTCCTTTTAGTTTTAACTAACTATTTCTCCAAATGGGTAGAAGCAGGTGCATTCGCCCAAATACGCGAACAAGAAGTTATCATGTTCATATGGAGGAACATCATATGCCACTTTGGCATCCCCAAAGAAATCAGCTACAACAATGGTCCCTAGTTCACTGGAAAAAAGACCGCCGAGTTCTTCGAAAAATGGCACATCAGGAGAATACTCTCCACGCCATATCATTCCGCAGGCAACGTTCAGGCAGAATCCTCCAACAAAACAATAATGAAACATGAAAAAGAAACTCGAAAAGGCCAAGGAACTGTGGCCGGAAATGCTACCAGAAGTGTTATGGGCATACCGCACCTTGCCAAAGACGAGCACAGGGGAAATGCCATACTCACTAGTATATGGAACTGATGTAATGATACCAGTCGAGGTCGGGGAGCCCAGCTTGAGATACTCAAATGAAAGCGGGCAAAGCAACAACGAGAACAGAAGGCAAGACCTCGATGAAGCCGAAGAGCGAAGAGACATGGTCTACATAAGAATGTTAGCTAAAAAACAACAGGCAAAGCGGTACTACAACAAAATAGCCAAAATCAAGCCATTCAAAATTGGGGATTACGTACTCAAAGCCAAAACACAAGCAAGCAAAGATCCACGAGAAAGCAAACTGGGAACCAACTGGGATTGCCCATATAAAATCACGGCGGCAGCAAGCAAAGGGTCATTCCAACTGGAAACAATGGAAGGAAAACTACTACCAAACAATTGGAACGTCGCCCACCTCAAATACTTTAACTTCTAATGATAGACGTCTCCCGAGTCGTACTCTTTTTTCTCTTACCCGAGTTTTGTCCCGGTTGGGTTTTCTCGGGGAGGTTTTTAACGAGGCGACAAAGAGAGCGTCTCAGATTTTTTCGTATAAGTTCATTGCTCGACCTATCAACTACTTTTCCAGGTCGACCAATGAAGGGACTAGATGGACTGGGACTTCAGGAAAACATGCAAACTTCTCCAACATATGTAAACTTCTCCAACACATGTAAACCTCTCCAATGAGTATGTGTAAACAAAGAGAAATATGCACGCATGAATTTATCTCCACCAAGTTAATATATTACGCCAAGTCAGACATTCGACCTCGTTCGAATTGACTCACATTCGAGTCTGAATCATTTAAAGAGTCACATTCGACCTCGTTCGAATTGACTTACATTCGACCCAGCTCGAATTTATTTACATTCGACCTCGTTCGAACCATTTAAAGAGTCAGACATTCGACCTTGTTCGAATTGACTCACATTCGACCTCGCTCGAATTTATTTACATTCGACCTCGTTCGAATCACTTAAAGAGTCATACATTCGACCTCGCTTGAATTTATCTACATTTGACCTCACTCGAATTTATCTACATTCGACCTCGTTTGAATAACTTAAAGGATCAAACATTCGACCTCGTTCGAATCGACTCACATGCGACTTCGCTCGAAACGACTCATATTCGACTCCGTTCAAATTCATTAACACTCAACTTCGTTCAAAATTTGTTAACATTCGACCTTGTTCAAATCAATTGACATCTAACCTCGGTCACGTCAACTAAGTTAAGAACTCTTACAAAGGAAAAAGCATACGAAGAAAAACGAAAAGAGCCAAAACATACAGCAAAAAGACAAGTCATTCCATTCCAAATAGAGTATCTTACAAAGTGCCAAAAAGACCGCCTTCCAAAAAAGAAAAAGAGCAGAAAAAACTAAATACAAGAAAACTACACTGCATCACCTCCGTCGCCACCTTCGCCGCCCGGTCCAGCAGCACCATCTCTACCCTCGCCATCCAAGTACTCGTCTTCATACCAAGCATCTGGCTCAATCTCGTCCACATATTCCTTGTCATCATCCATTCCAGGTGTGCCAGGGTCATAGCCGCAAGCGGCACGAGCTGCACGTGCCTTAACACGAACATCCTCAAACTCCGCCTCAGAGGCTTTCCCGACCGCCGTCAAACCCCTGAATATGTCAAGATGAGCCACAACATGGACCCACTTCTCGTACAAGTATTTTTGGACGATGGGGTAAGTGGAAGCATGAGAGGTAGACGACCGGGCCTGCTGCAGCGCTATCTCGGCCTTAAGGATAGTTATTTGCTCGTTCAAATCCTGAACGTCTCCTTCTAGTCCGCCAATTTGCTCTTCGAGCCTCGCCACTTTGAGAGCAAAGGTCTATGCCTCGAAGCACGCTCTGACCTGAAGACACGAAGGGTGCCCGCCAATGCTGCCGCCTCCGCCACAGCAGTCGACCTAGCTCTCTCAACTCGCTCCAACTCCGCAGCTTTGGCAGCCAGCTCGTCCCTTAAGCCGATAACCATAGTTGCACTTTGCTCAAGCTAGGCCCATAAAGACGTCACCTGAGCTTGGAGATCGATACACTCAACCATGACCCCCTTGCTCACCTCAAGCTCATCGTTCTTGGCCCTTAACGTCTCCTCAAGCTCACTACACCGTCCAATAATCCTCATGAGCTCGGCGTCCTTCTCCTTCAACTCGTCATCCTTCGCCTTCAATTCCTCATTCTTCTGCCTCAGATCGTCACGGAGGGTTGGAAACAGGGTGTCCTCACCAAGCATATGGATCGGGGCTTTATGTTTGGTACAGTACTCTCTGTACTTTGCCTCCATCTTCTTATAGACCCTCGTCCTTTTCTCCTCCCGACGGGCTCTCTCAATCTCCAAGACGAGGGTCTAATAAACAGACAAAGAAAGGTCAGCAAAGACAAATAACGTAAAAGGAAGAAATCAAGACGATAAGAAAGGACTTACTCGCAGGGCCATCCCGAAAATGCCTAATGACATGTCCTCATCCTTCAGCGTCTGCAAGGTCCTATTCTCGGGCTCCGCACATAAAGGGGCTAAAGCTGGAACCACGCTCTCCGAGTTGACTAACAAGTTAAAATCTACAGGGATAACAATCTTTTGAGTGGACCCCTCGGTCCTCACCTTCACTCGAGTAAATCTCTCCTCAAAAGTCCGTACCTCCTCGGGGTCGATATCAGAACCAGACCTATCATCTTCCACGGCAATCGCTTTTCCTCTACCACCAGCAGACGATGAGCCAGCTTCGGCCGCCCCCGGTGTTTCCCTTACTGAAGTTGCCTCCGTCGTCTCCAATGGCCTATCTTCCGCGACAATCTCAGGCGGGGGAGCAGTCCCCATGGCCGAAGTGCACGTCGCCTCCATATCCACGGTCATGGCCCGTTCGAATATAACCACGGCCTCCATTCGTCGCCTCTTCAAAGGCGCCACTTCCTCCTCGCCAGTGGAAGACTCATCCACTATATGAACCACCGAGCAAGCTGGGATCTCCACTGATGGGGTGGCCGTCTGACGAGTAGGCTCGCTCAATACCAGAGTCTGAGAAGAAGTATTTCGCACAGACTCAGCCAACACGAACTGGATCCCAGCCGAGGCAACCACCTGACGGAATGCGGGGACGGGAGCCTTCACCTTCTTAGAAGTTCTCCGACCTAGCATCAAAGAAAAATCGTAAAACGACAAAAAGACATGCACCACGGCCAAAAGCGAAATAGTTATAAGGGCGAAGCTTGACTTACCGGTCGAGGGCTTGAGCCGAATCTCTTGTTAAAGGACAACCAGTGACGGATACCTATGGTGTGAGGCAAAATGCGGTCCACCCAATCACTGATAGCGGCAACCAAAGATGGGGGATGCCTCTCAGTTGTAAAAGAAAAAAATGACGTCACTAGTCACGTATCACGAAGAGAAAAGAAGAACGTACTCCAAATAACTATACTTACGAGCAAAATTCCAATGCTCAGGAAAGTCGTTGGGGTATGCCACCACATGCTCGGTCTTAACAAAGAAGTAATGGGCCCAGAACCGGCAGTTCGTTCTATCGCCATTCCCGCTACCAAACCTTTGGGTCCACAGTGGCGGAGGTTAATCATCATGCCTCTATGGAAGCTCGGCTAAAAAAGATACAGAAGATGGCAGATAGAAACTTCGCAGCCGGCGAGCTCCGCAGACTTCGTCAACATAAGGAAAATCTTGTAAAGGTAGGGAGAGAGTTGTGCCGGGTAGACACGGTAGTAACGGCAGAACTCCTCCGCCAACAGAGGAAGAGGAAGAGAATAGCCTATATGGAACGGGTAGGCGTAAAACGCGCAATACCCAGGCCTGTGAACTTGAATCACGTAATCTCCGGCCGGAACCAGGTCAACATGGGCTAGAATGCCGTACTTGGCCCTAAGGGCGGCAAGGTGCTTCGCTTCCATCTCCGACTTTGCCGACTGCGGTTCAAGCGTGGGTTCCTTAGAGAAGTCAGACCTGGAAGCAGGGTTACGAGGAATAGTCTCCTCCACATTGGGAAAACTTTAGTCCTCTACCACCGCCGATTCTCCGCCACCGAAAGGCGTGGCCACCGATAATGGAGTAGGGTCAAAAACTATCTCTACGTTGGGGGTTGCGGTAGCCATTTCCTATGATGTGTATATGAAGAGACAGAAAAAGAAGAAGGGGTGGCAATGGCAGCGGTTACAGGAAGCAAGAACACAAGAAGGAGAAAAGGAATCAAACGCAGGGCTGAAGAAACTAGAAAGAGTTCAAAAGTTTCTTTGAGAAATCTCCCCCTCTTTATTTATAAACCTCAGGGGCGCTCGAATCGATGCAAGTAACCGCCAGTGGCCCTAGAATTGAAATGACAGGGACTCAAGGAACGAGGCAAGCATCGGGAAGATGCGCAATGATGATGCATGCGTTGTGATATCACCCAGTACCAACCCCATGGCCCACGAATCTCAAAACGACACGTCATGGCTTTAGCAACAAGCGCCTCCACTCGATCACCATGCCCAAAAACTTCTTCATAAGTCCGCGACTGAAAAGGTCCGCTCATCGGGGCCGACCAAAAGGCAACCCCGACAAGTGGAGGGACTAACTGTATGGGTCAAAATCTTGCTGAGGAAGTTGGGTGTGGAAAGAACGTAAAGTGAAAGACTGTGTTCTGATTCGGGCTGATAAGACGAGGACGACCAAAGGCCAACAACGAGCAATCGCCAAACGAGCCGTAAAGGTCGAGGTCGAATATCGAAGAATAGGAATAGCGGTTAGTGTAGTCTTGGAACTAGTGACATGGATATTCTCCTGGATATTCCCTTTGTTGTACTTTTTAGGATTTTTAAAAAATATTCCCTATAAATAGAAAGAGAGAGAGAAGAAAAAGGGCACGAGAGATTGAATCTGAGAACACTATTGTAAGAAGTTGACCATTGAGAGAATATACAAAGTTTACTTTTCCATAGTGATTGATTTTATAGATTATTATTCCTTTTCACACACATAATCCAAGAAAACATCACTTATATTCTCGTCCACTGCCATATCTCATTGTCAGAGGGAAGCATCTTTCACATCATATGATATATGGGTGAAGTGTTCTTCCTATTTACATTTATTGTCATTTCTCATATTTATTGCTTGTCCTCGTTCCTTCATTTATTCACAAGGTATCGTTAAGCCACTTTCCGGCCTTGAATAGCTTTAAATGCGATTTCTAGGTTGTTACATTTTTCCTCAATCTTGGATCTAGAACTTATTGTATTTTAACTAGTAATTTACCTATTTTCATTTTACTTAATTAGTTTAACTAAAAAGTTTAAGACTTCTTGGTCAAACAGTAATATTTGGCTAATATATTAGTAATAATTATGAATTGGCCCAATTTTTGTAATGAGCTACTTATAACTGGACATAGCTGGTAGTTTCCCTTTATTGAATTCAGATCTTCTTGAACCAACCCATCTCAACCTAATTTAAGTTTGGCTGATTTTGATTCATGAGTAACTTAGCCAAAAATATCTTAGAAATAATTTTTTTTATTTGATATGTTATTATATGACCATAACAAAGAAAAAAAGGCTTATTTATATAAACATACAATTCATAAGAAATAACGCATATTAATTAAAGTTTGGTAAGAATTGGGTTGGTTGGGCTATACACAAATTTTAACGTAAAAATAGCACGGTCTAGCCAGTTTCGGACTGGTCATTCAAAAATAGCTAGCGTTTACCAAGTCAATGAAAAATAGCCACTTATTTGCTGCAACAGAGACGGGTCCAGCATAATATACTGGAGTTCGGTGCACCTGTGTATGAACTTCCAGCATATTATGCTGGAACTCCAACACACGGAAAGTTCCAGCATAATATACTGGAGATTCGAGCACTTGTGTATGAACTTCCAGCATATTATACTGGACCGGTATACTTTGCTGGAACTCCAGTATATTATGCTGGAGTTCTAGTGTACTTATGCTGGAACTCCATCATATTATGCTGGAGTTCCAGCATACTTATCCTGGAACTCCAGTATAATATGCTGGAGTTCAAGTATACTTATGTTGGAACTCCAGCATAATATACTGGTGTATTTTTCGGGTTTTGAACAGTGTTTTCGCTCAGATTTATCTTTACATAAAAAGTGGCTAGATTTCGATTACTTTTGAAACTGGGCTATTTTTGAACGACCACTTGTAAATATGGCTATTTTTGAATTTCTCCATCTTGACCCAGCCCATTTATTTGCTTAATCAATTTTGACCCGCCCATTTGACACCCTTACATGTACTTAATACTAGTGCTAGCTGAACAGATTACATAGAATTTTATATTATATTGTAATTCATATTTAAATTTTAATAAAAATACACACATAAAAGTATTCTTAGAATTTGTGATTTTATATTATAAATGTATATTATCCAGATTAAAATGATAAGTTTATAATTAAAGATATTTTCGATATATATCTCATTCTTTTACGAGCGAACAATTTTTTTATATAAAATGAAACGCAGGGAGTATCATGTGGTTAGTTATTTAAGTTGTATACCTATCCTTGGTAGGGAGCGTTTCCTCCCAAAGGGGCCCTACGCGGCACGAATCCGAATATAGTCGGGCTCCAATGCGGATACCGGATACCGGGTGGGAAACCAAAAAAAAAAAGTTGTATACCTATATAATTTTTATATTATAACATAAAAATGAGTGTAATTTTACATATTATAATATAATATTTATTCTGTTTTTTAGTTTACGGAATCATACTTTACTACTATTATAGAAGGGAATAAGGAGAGGAGCTTGGGGTCGTCCTATTCCAGGTTGTGCCATCTTATTGGTTTCTCCCAAAAACACATATACAAGTGGCTTAAAATTGTGAACCTTAGGGCCCCACTAAAAATCATGACTGCGTTTCAACTTTCAAGTCGGAACGTGTCATTAATACTGAACTCCAAACACTCTCTTGCTTTTCTTTTTGGTCAAAGCCACAATTATTCTTATGACAATTTTTTTTTAAAAAAAAAGTTACCCATCAATAAATATTTTAGAAGATAAATTAGGATTTACCTCTTTAACTTTTTGGGAATTAATTGAGAAACCTATTTGACTTTGTAGTACTAAATTAATTTCAATAATATTGACTTTCTAACTAATCTTTTTATTACTTTGAATTCTATATAATCTTAGCAGGCATTTGGATAATATTTAATTGAACTTGAAAATAACATACTTGAAGTAAAAGTTAGAAAATAATATTTAAAAGTTGAAGTTATGCTTCAAGATTACTTTTACTAAAAACAAAAGTTCAAGGTATGCAAGTGAAAATTATTATTTCACTTGAAATAACATATTGAATACAAAGTCATGTCAGATAGTGTTTGTGAAAAAATTATATCACCGGTGAATAGGTAATGTTAAGAGAGATACATTATTAGTATTACTCAAATATTTTTCGTTATTAATGACTTTTCAATTATTTTTGCTTAATATAGTAGAAAATGTCATGTTGAAGATATGAGATACAATACTTATATTTTGAATTGATCAAATTGCAAATTGACATTACTTTATTACTACCTATTTAGAATCCACAAACGAGAGGAGCTTAGGGTGAACATCTCTGCTTGAGTTGTTTGCTTAAAGGCTGTCTAATTGCTTACAGCCACGTGGCAGTTATGATATTTCATGGTTACTATATTTTAATTTTGTTATAGACATGTGTAAAATTTTGCTGAACCAGTGGGACTGGTCTCTACACGTTCCATGTCCTCTACAGCCTTTTTTGATTGACGTGTGTGTAATCATGTTGGTCCTCTTGAGTTTCCCATCTCACACAGCTCTTCTTTATTTTGCTTTACTAACAAATGTGTGTTTTCTTTTCTTCGCCAAATTATAATTCAAATTAATGTTAAACCTTAAGTTATGCAACTTCTAAAACTATTCAACGTGTTATAAAATGATAGCTCCTCTAAGCAAAAATTGCAAAAGCAGAAGAAAAATATTTTTTCTTTTTAATCCTAAGTTTTAACTATTATTCTTAAAGTGAAGATTGTCACATTTGCCTATAGTTAATACTAAAATAAATGCTTGTTAATAAAATCATAAAGCATATATATGAACTATAAACTTTCCAAAGAAGTTTGGCATGATATACTTACAGTTCCAAGTTCAAAAGTTAAGGACATGTAGTCCTGAAGTCCTGAAGTTAAATACAAAAGTTAAGGACATGAGCAGAAGGGTATTTTCGTCCGGACAGTTAAAGTTTATTAAAGCAGTAGCTAAAGACTAAAGACATTTTAAACGGTGGCTTAAAAGTAAATACATGTGTTATTAGTGGCCAGCCGTGAATTTGGCTGCCAACGGACGTTATAAAGTAGGGTAAGCTTCTTGATGCAAAAGGGAGTACAGGGGTAGTACTGATAAAAGTCATCGCTTGATACTAACTGGATTATTTAGTGTAAGCTTCTTGATGCAAAAGGGAATATAACAAATTAATTTTCGGACACAATTTCTTGTTCATGTTAAGAAAAAACATGTGACAAGTGAACGTATCAGCAGCATTGGTCATTTCAGTATATTCGCATCTCTAATGTTGGGGGTCATGTGTATTTATATTTATAACTTGTGACACCATAAGATAGATTCGTTGTTTTTTTTTTAAAGTAATATGTATCCGTTATTATTTTTATCTAAGAGGGGTCCTTTGAGTTGATGTTTTCTCTAACTGTTACCAATTCAAAGTGTAGTTTCTATTGATTTTCTCTTTCAATGACGCTTTTACGATATTCTTTTGAATTAGCTGACCATATGAACTTTATTGAGCCTGACACGACTGGCTGAAAGGTTGAGCTCCTAAATAAACATCTATTCTCTTTTTTAAGGGAAAAAAAGATACAGATTCAGAAAAAATTATTCACCATTTTACAAGGATATTAATATTTTATTATTCAACATTTTAAAAGGATATTAATATATTCTTGTTGTGTTCTGATTAGAAATATAATAAATAATAATTACAATCTTAAACAATTGAGCTCGGGCCCGAGCTCAGCACGGGCCTACCCGTTACTAGTGTAAGTAGAAAAACTTAATTTGGTAGTTAGAAAGATCGAATGAATTTTTTTATTTTATTTTGTTATGAAACAATAAAAGAAGAAAAATAGTATTGCAGAGAAAAGTAGGGAGAGAGAACTCTTATTGATTTGGGATGAATTACAATGGAATAGAACCCTCTATTTATAGGGAGAAGGTGGCTTAGCCACCAAGCAATGAACCCTAGAATCTCTCTAAATATAGACATTCACCATAAATATAATTGTATTTATAACACTCCCCCTTGAATGTCTATTCAACAGATAATGTGCCTCGTTAAAACCTTAACTAAAATAAAACCCAATGGGAAAAAAATTCTAGAGAAGGAAAAAGAGTACACATATCTAACAATACGCCTTTTGGTTGCCTCGTTAAAAACCTTGCAAGGAAAACCCAGTGGGACAAAACCTTGTAAGGGAAAAAGAGTACAATGCGTATTAACTCCCCCTGATGAGAGCATCAATTCACATCCTTGGGCATTTGCATTCCAATCTTGTGCACCATCTTCAAAAGATCTTTGGTAGAGATTTGATGAACAAATCGGCCATATTAACTTGAATGAATATATTGCACCTTGAAATCATCATTCTTGATAGAGATATAATGTCTTCATAAATATCGTAGAATGGCTCTTCAATATCTCTATGGAGGTATTCTCGCTATCACATTATCATGCTTATAGTTATAGCAAGATACATATATGCACAAATTGCAATGAGGATGTGGTACTTCAAGATCAAGAATTGTATATGTTTCAAGCAATTTAAATCTTTCAAGGGTCTCATAAGTTAAGCCATATAAGTCATATAATAGACTTTAATTAGATGCATATCAAGGTTTCATGTCATGCTAGACAAATAAGATATCGAAAACTGATTGCACATATCATTGGCTTTATACTTTCAAGTATTTGAACTACATGTTCAAAACTACATGTCTTTCATATGAATTCAAATTATACTTGAATTGTGGCTCTTCCATTTGGCCAATATTTTTGTGTCTATATTCGATAGACTTAAGATCCTCATCTATCTTAGCGCTATGATAGATGTCGTCGACAAATATTTTATATCGGTTCAAACCTCCTTATTTTTCATAAAGACATAACGTAGAGATCTCTTCATTCATATATTCAGGTACCTGAATCTCTCATGAGATTTTATGAAGTGTTATGTCATGTGATCTTTTAGATCACTTGCCTCCTTTATTATGATCATTTTGATCATTTGCTCATCTTCTTTATCAAGAAGTTTATTTGAAACCGATTGTCTATACGCTTTAAGCTTAACATAGACTTTGTCCTTCTAGGACTTATATTAATAGGAGCATTTGCAATGAGAATATAGTTACTTTCTTTGGGTCAGCAAATGCGTCTGGCATGCTTTGCAATAAATTGCACATGAATTATCCTTTTATGAACTTCAAGTTCATATTATTTTATTCGAGGATCTAGATGTACAAATGATAATTCATTCCACGTAACTTTTTCTCAACTTTTATCATGTCTCCCCCTCATGTTAGAAAATTGTTACCTCAACTTTGAGAATCCACCTTTGTGCGTTATGGTGTTAATCAAAATATACACCGCACATCAATAATAATAAGATGGAATTATTTGGTTCCTGATCATGAACCACTTGTGAGGGGAGAATGTAATATACTTTGGTATATAACGTATATCAAACTGATATATATATAACTTTGTTCTCATAAGCAATTGTTTAGCTATTAAGTAGAGGCACTCAATAAATCATTTTGCTAAACCAACTGTGATGTAAACCAACTTATCAAGATGAACTTCTTGAATAAAAAATCTGGAAATTATGCTCGAAATTAAATTATTGAGCAAGTTACCTCGCAAAATACCATGTTGCGGGTTATTAATAATTGCACATGTAACCATCTCATAGATGCATCTTATGTGGTATACATGGCAGGTGAATGTGCCCACATTCACCTTTGATATTTCCAGCATTCATGGGATTCAATCCCAATTTTAGTTGGTATATTAATTAATGAGAACAGGCAACATAAGAGAATTCGTAAAGAACTTTCTAGTTCTTTAATATTTACCCATGTGAATTCTCTTTTATTTTTGCACATTATACTTAAATTGATATGGGTAAACCAATTATGCCAACTGAATAAATTATCAATATTGATAAACTTCACGTTTACACCATGATGTGTGCAATTATGAATAAACTCCAAGTTTATTATGATATGGGTTTTTATATCAATAAATATCACTTCATTGTGGTATTCTTTTATTTATGTAGTACAAATTGGAGAATAAAGCGGGTAGCTTTTCACATACATATTACCCCGCTACAAGTTGTAGTAATAGAAGATATTAAATCTTTCCTTTATTTATAGTCTCAATATAATCAACTGCTTTCGCGTATACTTTGGAAACTGAATAAGTTTCTCTGAGACTTACTACAACACAATACCTTATTGGTAATTAATTGTGTTTCTCCAAAATAGTATAATTGGCTCTTGCAGAGTTCTCAATTAATTTTGTAGTACCACATATTCATCAACACCCATATGGTGAATATCTCTTTTAAAGAGAAAGTTATACCATTATGGTTATGGTCAAAATTATATGCAAGATCTGTTTCTTGCATTACCGTTGACTTTTAATAATCACAATGCCAAAATATTTTGGCGTACAATAGGTACGTGACCAATGACCATTCATGCCATAATAATGATATTATTTTCTTATATCATCTCAAACCTCCTTCTAGAGGTGAGTGTGGTATATACCACTAGCACGCTCATATTCTTCCAAAAATGAATATGTATTCTTAAATCAGATGTTGTCACATTCACATCATGAATAGACCATAATCATCTATATGTGCTTTATAAAATCTCATGTCAAATCAATGACAAATATTTTCACAAGTGGGGGATTATTTTGAGAATCCTTATTATTCTCATTATCACAATGATGACGATTATAATTTCGTCTATTGCCACGTCCACATCCATTGATACATTCATAGTGATAATTTTGTCTTCTTTCAAACTTATCACATACTGCTATCACATTCTCTTAAGGGAATGAGAATGGAGCAAATTCAATGGGGCGGATTTCCACTTTTTGTGCCCATAATCATATATGAATTTGATCATGGCAAGACATAGAAACTTTTACCATTTTAGGTGGTTATAATTTCTTACAAACTCCATTAGAGTTATAATCAAACTTTGTTGTCTTTGCTTGTATATAAAATCAAAGTATAGAATAAAAGAGAAAAATACGTTAAAATACTTACCTTAAATCCAGAATTTAATCATGAAGGAAGTTCATGGAATAATTGACAATCATTATGCTCAATCCCAAAGCTTCTACTCAATTGGTTAGAGTCTCGTGCTGATAACGTGTTATGAAACAATAAAAGAAGAAGAATAATATTGCAGAGAAAAGTAGGGAGAGAGAATTCTTATTGATTCGGGATGAATTACAATGGAATAGAACCCTCTATTTATAGGGAGAGGGACCTCTCTAAATATAGACATTCACCGTAAATATAATTGTATTTATAACATATTTAAAATTTTAAATTATGCATTGTATACTAGTTTATAATATATCAAACTAAATATTATGCAATTTGTAATACATCAAATTAAATATTATATACAATTTATAATATATCAAACTAAATATTAAATAATTCTTGCATACCAATTCATGCATTATTCATTATCATTAGTAATTGATTACTATTTCAGTCGGTTCATTTTACTTTTTCTCCTTTTGCTAGAAGATTACTGTTTTGTGGAATAAAATTGGAAAAATAGCTAAAAGAACAAGGGAAAAAAATTGTGGTCCAATTAGCAAGCAAATAACACCTAAATCATCAAGCGGGTCGGGTGCTGCTCAATAGAGAAGAGACCATCGAAGCAGAAAAGCTTCAGTTCCATACATTTTTCCTGGTAAAGTTTTAATTTTTCGTTTAATTTACTCTCCTAAAATTCTGGGTTTTGCTTTTTGTAACTTCACTAGGTTGTATTGACTCTTTGATTTGTCATTTGAATTCTTAGAGTTAAATGCAGAATAAAATAAAGGTTTTTAGGTTTTAATTCTGTAAAATTTTCAGTTTGATACTACATTAGCTTTTGAATATCCATGAGGTTCGAAATGAACAAATAATAATTTCTTCTTGTTTTAAGAGTAACTAAAATATATTTTGATGTTGTTGGAAGGTTCAGTATTTTGGGGAAATTTTAACCTTCCAGTAACTTTTGCGTAGATTGTATTTGTGTTAGGAAATCCATTAAATAGAATATGTAATTGAGTACTCATAGTAGTCTTTGACCTGTGAAAGTTATCTTTCATGTAATGACATGCGGACTCTCCAAAATGCCGCCGCACCTGTGTCGGTCCTGTCGGATCCTTCAAAAATGCACTACTTTTGGAGGATCCAACACGCACTCACCAATATTTTTGGGGAGTCCAAGCAACATAGCTTTCAGGATATTGTCTCTACATCATGATCAAGCCAAACGAGTAATCTACTCCCCTTTTTGATCAGCAATTCGAAATTAAATTTTAAGTTTCATAGTCCCTGCCCACAAACTTGTACTGTATGCTGAAGATATTTCTTTTGTTAACCAACCAACTTTATGCTGCTGTATTTTGTAGAATGAAGGAGACTAGAAAAAAGGTATTCTCAAATGTGCAAATCTGATAAAATTGAGCGATGCAACCCATAAAATCCTTTTTCTTTTACTTCCCAACAGCTATAAAAGAAAGGCCATTCGGTCAAGGGGTGTTATCTCCAGAACAATTCTTTATTGTGTTCTCCACCTCTTTCTCATCAAAAGGCCTTTTCATTATTGCATTCCTTCTCTGAGCATAATTATCATTTGAGGTCTATTATCAACAACAACATACCCAGTATATTCCCACATGTAGGGTTTGGGGAGGTTAGTGTGTACCTTGTGCAAGTAGAAAGGCTGTTTCCAAAAGACCTTTAGCTCAGGCAAGCACAGTCACAACAGTAAGGCAAATCAAACATATAAAAATAGTAGAGAGTCATAGGAAAAGAAATAGTAGCAACAGCGAGATAGTAACTAACCGAAGCATAAGCAATACCAGATAATACTAGAAATCCAAGAAAAAGACAAAACAAGAGTAATACTACAGCTACCGTAATGGAAGGAAAGTACGCTCTACTACTACTAATCTTTTACTCTAATCCTCGACCTCTACAACCTCCTATCAAGGGTCATCTTCTCAGTCAGCTCAAAATGCGCCATGTCCTGCCTAATCACCTCTCGCCTCTTCTTCTCTGGCCTTCCTCTACCTCTCCCCAGACCACAATGTCCAACCTCTCACACCTATTCGAGGTCTATTATTTGTAAATGAAACGATTGCGATGCCATTCTCAACCAATAGCAAGGTCAATTGCACTTCGTTCATGTGCCGGTTCTTTCGGAAAATATGCTGATTCATGAGAATTGCTTCACTTTCTTAATTGGATACAGGATTTTTTGAGCTCTTCTTCTCTGCTCTGTTTTCTTTGTATTATCTTTTAAGCTACTAAACTCATGAATGAACGCATTTCCAGAGGTCTTTCTGTTGACTTCAACCAGTAGTCAGGTGAAGTTTTGTCAATATCGTGAAAGTTAGTTTTCATGTCACCCACCAATTTGGAGATCCGCAGGTCCTCTCTAGATCTTGCCCGCATTTTGTTCCAGTACTATTACAGATCTGCAGCAGTGGAATTTCCCTTGGATGAAAAACGCTTCCATAGTATAAATTTGCTTGTTGAATACATCAGTAGTAAGCACATTGTATAAGATGTATGAAGCAACTAAAATTTATTAATCAGGCGTCGTAATGAATAGTTCAAGCTTTTTCTTGTACTATTTAAAATTTAGCTTAAAGGCTAATGGAATTTCGGGAGTGTTATGGTATTCGCTCTGTATTAATTGTCTGTACTTCTGTGAAAATAGATGGGAGTATTCAATATGGCTATAAAACCTGTAATTGTCTCAGTTTAAGGTAGTGAGTTCTCAAAGCATAGTATAAGAGATGTAAAGAAACAAAATTTCTGGTGAGTCATTGAAAAACTCTTGCCACAGTTCTTCCTCGATACCAAATATCCCATGGGAATATATTCTGAAGCAGCCCATTCTCTGTGACCATTCATGCCATTCAGCCCAAGGTCTCCCAGACCACCAATGATGTCCTGTCAAATGAGTAGCATCCCATCAAATTATCATGAACTTGGCATAACTTGACCTTTCAGTGAGGACAATATAGAGAATAGCTGATAGTCACCTTTGCTTGAGGGGTGATATTAGGTAACTCAAGTTATTAGTGAATTGTTATCCAGCTGATTGTCTGAATTGTCTGATCTGTAACATGTTTTCATCGCAATCAGTCACCATAAATCTTATCGTAAACACTTTGATTTAAAATCTATTTATAGTATGCAGTACTAGATTAAGGTTCAATGCATGAATATTGATGTGAAACTGATGAAAGAATTGTAATCAGCACTCTTAAGGCAGTGTTCTGATTTTGTACGATAAATCACAAAATATAACATAGAGAAAATTATGTAGACGTTATCTACTAATCGTTTCTTTGTCAAAGCATTATTTCTTTTACTGTGTGTACCCATAATTGTAGGTGAAAAAGAGTACAACCCAAGGATTTTTCTGTCTTATCTTCTGATATCAGCGGTAGATATGGCATTTGGAATCGTCCTTCCGAGCTGTAAAACTTGAATTCGATAAATTGATTAGGATTTTGAATATCATAGTCAATTAATTACAATCCAACGGTTTATGGAATAAAATCATTATTGCCATTAATAGTACAATCCCTTGCATCACTTAGCAGCATGAGATGCTGCAGGTGTTGCTGAACATAATCTTATCATTCATGCCACCTTGAGTGTTGTCACAGGGGCATTTTCTGTCTGCCGAAAACCTGCCCGTTGTGCGGTAGTCAAGTCCCAACTTGACTCAGCCTTCACCCTATTTCTTTCGTTTTCGGGGTTCAGCACTTAGAATAATTTCAAGGCAACATAAAATAAGTAAAGGCACAAGCAGAATTACGGAACCCTTTCCCAACCTTTTATAATAAATGAATTACAAAGGAAAATCTCGAGTTTGGCAAGGTGCTGCCACCCTTGGCAGACACCAACTCACAAAATTGCCGACTCTTGCACAATCTGCCTTATAAAAGCCCCTGCCTAAGACATTTCGTGCTGCTCACTGATTTTGGCAAGGCAATGGCACATAATTTGCCATGCTCAAGCCTTGATATAGACAACCCTATCCCTACATCTTGCCTATTTTCCCTCCCTGGGTACTTCGACGTTTTTGGGGCTGTTAAGACACATATTTATAGTGTAGTCAGCCCATTTCAGTTTTTCCTATTTAAGTTGACACCCCCAACTGATAGGCCATGATCACCCATGATAAAAAACGTGCATGTTATGATCTAACATGCCTAAAAACGTGCATACACTTAGCCCTATTATCAACCACTCTTTGGACAAGGCAGTTGTAACCGACCAACTGCACAACATGTGCACAACACACTTGATAACCGCTCCATGTGCGTGTTTCTGGCCAGCTGCTGTACGCCTAAGGCTGGCATTGCGCCCAGCCTTGCCCTTTGACACTGCTCCGCCCCAATGCCATAGCCACAGCTTGTCGCCCATGACTTAGCCGCATGCACGCCCGCTGCCACAGCCGCTTGTTCATGTCAAGTCGCCCCTACTTGATCAAGTCTGCCCTTTGCCAATGCCAAGCTGATAGTAGCATAAAGTCACCAAGCCATGATGCCATTTCACTTGCTAAGTCGTTTGCCCACAAATTCCTTAGGTGCCAGCCCGCTCACCTAAGCCAAGGCAACACCGTGTTGCCAATGCCACTGCCTTGACACTAAGCCGCTTTGTCTTAGCGCCTAGGTCTTTCCCGCTTTGCCTTGTCAAGTTTTCGTCCAGCCCGCCTTGTTCCTTCAAGACCTTGGCCTTTTCTTGCACACAGCCCACTCGTGCTTTAGTGTAGTCCGTCACACCTTAGCCTTCCAATAGTGGTGTAGTCCGTCACACTTAGCCTTGCAACAGTTTGTTGCCATTGACAACGCCCGCATTGTCTTGCATGTTGATTTCCCCCGCACATAAGCCAATGGTAAGGCCATCATGCCAAATCCTCGCCACTGCCGCGCCATTTGCCGATCAACTTTGTGAAGGGTCTAACAAGTATCTCTTACCTGTGTGAATATTGTTTGAGTGACCTTTGAACTATTATGTATAGAAGCATGATATGTTGCAGGTGTGTCTGGACGTAATCCTATTATTCATGCCATCTATATTCTCTTAATCTGTGTGCATATTGGTCGAGCGACCTTTGAACTGTTTCGTATAGACATGAATTCTTTTAATTCTATGGAAAATAGTCTTTTGCCTCAAAGTTATGTACTTGCTTTGAGGAAGAATCTAATAAGATGCTGCATTGTGATTTTTTTATAGGAGTTGTAACTTGTAACTGAACTTTAATGGTTTTTATTTCCTGGAAGATTATTTTGGCTCTCGCTTATTCCTCATCTTTTTTATCTCGCAGTTATTCAGATCCTTAAACATCCCGCTTTATCTCACTTGATGTCTCGCAAGCGCAATGTCATTGTTGCAACAGGCTTGGTAGCTTTTGCAGCTGCTGGCTTGTCCTTTCCATTTTACATGGCGTAAGTAAAACTTTGTTGCTAGTTACAAATAAAGAGGCAATCTCTCAAAGTATTGCTTGATTGAAAGTTATCATGGTTTCAATTCAGGTCAAGATCATCAAGGGCAACTCCAGTTATTGATTCATCAAAGCCATTACCACCCCAGGCGACTTTTCGTGGGCCTTACATCAACACTGGATCGCGTGATATTGGACCTGATCATCAAACTTACTCTAAGAAATAACATCTTGCTTAATTAGAATTTAGTATGCTAGCAATTGAAGTTGATAAGATTTTTTCTCTCTGTTTCCATGTTCTGTATTTAGTGAAAGGAGATAAATAATGACCGTCTGTTGAATCTGCGTTACTCTCATTATGTTCTGGTCTTCTGGAGAGAACCTACTGCAATGTCGATATTACCTCTTAATCAGCCTGGATTGATGAAGGACATTAGCATGTTGAGAATGAATCTTTTTGGGATAGTCGAGGAGCGCCCTAGCTGGCCTGGACACCACTATTATAAAAAGAATGATGTTCTTTTAGGGAAAGAGGGACTCGTTCATAATATCCTTTCACACATATAGTTGTGTCGTTGCCTGTTCAGTGAATATTTCGTTCAGAAACAGCTTTCTGTAAAATGCAGCTTGCGGGAACAACAGAAAAATGCCTTTGAACTGTCTAACCATATATAATGCATTTGTACTCTTCATTTCAAACATGCCTTAGAAATTATATATCAGCTCCAAAAAATTAACTTCTGATCCGGTATTATGAATAATTTTCTATTTTCATTTGGCCACTTGATGTTTGCAAAGGAGAATCGCCAATGATACTTATGTATCGGGAATTACAATCTTGGTTTAATTTGCCTCACACTTGTGAGTTTTCTTCTTTTCATTACTCCAAAACGTATTACTCCTACTAGTTTTTTGTTCACATTCTTTAACGATCTTGTTAAATAAGAAAATGTCTTACTGCGATTGCAAATCAAATATTTATGGTTACAACTTGCAAGATAACATGCCTTTGACAGCAGAGAATGCTCCAACACAACCGAAAAATGGAAACGGGTGAGAAGCGCATCAACAAGTGAAAGTTGAAAAGAAGAAAATTGATGTATCGTGACCATTAAAAACACCAATCGACGTGATCATGTACGTAGATCAGTCTTCAAACCTTGAGCGTTGAGTCGTTGACAGTTAACCATTCCATTCATCTCCTCTACACTTTCACCTTTCATTTTCTTTCTGTCCTCTTCTCACTAAGATACTTCCAGAAAACTCACCAAAAAACAACCAAACTCAATTCAACACTTTGTTCATATCTTGCACGCAAACCCTTCTTCTTTTTCTTCTTTATACCATTGAATATAATATTAGTACCCTCACATAAAAAAAAAAAAAACTCACTACTCAATTTCATCACATTAACCCAATGGCTTCTTCTCTATTATACTCCCCACCCCCAACTCCTCAAATTCTTTCAACTTTTTCTTCCTTTCATTCTTCTCTCCCTATTACAACCCAAACTTCTTATCAAAGTAAAAGAAGAAAAAGAAGGCCAATTTCATTTCCTCTTAGAGTAGCTGCACCCCCAACAACACCTTCAGCTAACGCCACTAGTGATATTGATGAAGTAAATACACAAGATGATGAACAAGATTCATCCTCAAAATTCTCTTGGAGAGATCATTGGTACCCAGTTTCTCTAGTTGAAGATCTTGACCCTAATTTACCTACCCCATTTCAGCTCCTCAACAGAGACATAGTTCTCTGGTTTGATAAATCTAACTCTCACTGGGTTGCTTTTGATGACAAATGCCCTCATCGCCTTGCTCCTTTATCTGTAAATCCAATTAACCCCACTTCTCAATTTTGCTTAAAAAATTGAATCTTTTTCAACATTTTGACATGTGGGTGTTTTATCCTATCGACCCACTTTCTCAATTTTGCTTCAAAAATTGTATCTTTTTGAACATTTTGACATGTGGGTGTTTTGTTTTGCTTAAAAAATGAAACTTTTTCAATATTTTGAAATATGGGTATTTTATCCTATTGACCCACTTCTCAATTTCTAGCAATTTTGCTTAAAAATTGAATCTTTTTCAAGATTTCGAAATATGGGTGTTTTATCCTATATTCCTATTGACCCAAAAATTGAATCTTTTTCAACATTTTGAAATATGGGTGTTTTGTTTTGCTTAAATAATGAAACTTTTTTCAAGATTTTGAAATATGGGTGTGTTTTTTGTTTGTTTGTAGGAAGGGAGAATAGATGAAAATGGGGATTTGCAGTGTTCATATCATGGATGGTCATTTAATGGATGTGGATCTTGTACAAGGATACCTCAGGCTGCATCTGAAGGACCTGAAGCTAAAGCTGTTCAATCTCCAAGGGCATGTGCTACTAGATTTCCTACTATGGTTTCTCAAGGACTACTCTTTGTTTGGCCTGATGAGAATGCTTGGGAGAGAGCTAAGGCGACTAAGCCCCCTATGTAAGTTTCTCACTCCCCATAAATTTGTTTATTAAACTATTGTTTAGTAATCATGTGGAGTTAGGTTATACTAATAGGTTATCTTTACTATAGTGACTTACTTAAAATATGCTCATTATTTTATTAAGTTATCATTCACTAACCATGCCGAGTTAATTTATGTTATAAGCAATAGGTAATCTTGACTATACTTAAGTGAATTGTTTAAAATATATTTGTTTTTTAATGGGATTCTTTAGGTTGCCTGAAGATTTTGATAAGCCTGAGTTTGCAACTGTGACAATTCAGCGCGATTTGTTTTATGGCTATGATACTCTAATGGAGAATGTCTCCGATCCTTCTCACATCGATTTTGCGCATCACAAGGTAAGCATGCAACATTTTGTTCCGGTTTGGCTTCTAAGTTAATTGATATTCCACTTTGGGACCTAAGGTTTTATTTGCTTATTTACTAATTCATATCAAGTTGACTAAGGCAAGTATTAGCTACTCAAGTTCAGCCTTTTCAAGCTTAGATCAAATTTTATTCTAGTACTTGCACAATAGTTCAGTGATCAGCTTGAGTATTAAACCAGCATGATACATTGTTTAAACTAGTAAGAAAGCTCAAGCTGAAGTGGGTTCAATGAATATGTGATAAGGAGCTGAGCGCAAACCTGTTAGTAACCTTGATTCAGGCCTTCAAAGAAAGACCAAAGACTAAGCTCAATCTGTGAACTCTTTTAACTTGTAACTCATTTTCTACTGGATAACCCAATATTTAATCTGAGTAATAAAATTCAGCTTCTAAAATTAGAACACTTATTCTTTAATACAGTATGTAAATATAAGGGTAAAACTATTGGAAAAAGTCATTACTTGACTCCGCCCGCCTATCAAAATTAGAAGAGCAACAGGATGTGATCCACGTCTACTCGGTAGAGAATAAAGGAAAAGGAGGAAGTATACTGCCACTGTCAAATTTAGAGACTCATTCCATATCGCCATAGTTGTCTGCTTCATTAAACATTGAAGAAAGAACATATCAATTAATTATCAATTGGAGTCTCTTAGAGATACATTTAAACTAATAGGTGAAATACACGGAAGTGGGGTAATCTTTTGATGAAGTGCTATGTGATCCTTGAGTTGATGCTTGTAGTAGATTGAACTTCTAGATGTGACATTTTACATTCAAATAAAGGAGCTTAAGTTGGTTCTAAAACAGAATGTGGTGTATTTAGTTGGGTCGAAACAACTATTATACTTGCAACAAAGAATAAGTAATTGTGATGTTCTGAAAACCTGGTTAGGATATTGATCATGCAAACTCAGGAGAGATGCTAAATGAAGAGATTGGTCTGTCTGGTGAAAAGTTTGTTAGTTACCATAGCCAATGAGGTATGAAAACAGATTGATCAGAGAAGAGTGGGTCAAGAAGAGCATGAATAAGATATACAGGAAAGAGACTTCTTAATCTTTTACTTCTCAAAAAGGACTCCTTTATCTTCTGCACCTCTGCATATCTTTAGGAATGCGCAGTCTTACTCCATCTTTTATCTATACTACTAATAAAGTTGTCAACTTTATTGACTATCTTGGTGTCTCTTAAAAAATGTGGTCGTTCTCTATTGCTTAAGACCAAAATTGCCCTCAAGTTCCTACATACAAGCTTGACTGGTAATAGCATTAAATTGATCTTTTTACTATGCTCTACTTCCTATTTTAAAGCCATTATCCTCTGTTTTTTAGCTCTTCAATGCTAGATATTTTTTTACTTCAATTATTAGAAATTTATATTAGATGAATAACAACTACATCTCAATCCCAAACTAGTTGTAGTCTGCTATAGGAATCCTCTATCCATTCTGTTATTCAATTCATTCCAATACTCAGTAATTTGTCTTTGAAAACAAGTCAGGAGTTATCCAGAAACTAAATTCTCTAAATCTTTCACTTCTCCTTACTCTCGTTTACTTATATGACCAATCAAAATAATTTTATACTAAGAATATGCACACAAGTCTACCGTAATTTCTAGTTTAAGATTTATCCTTTCACAGCAAAAAACGAAAATAGACTTTGGTGTTCTGGTGATGTGTGGTAAGCTCTCATAAGCTATGGGTTGTTTGGTATGTGGGCACCATATAAACTTCAGATCAACCTGTTTAACATGTGAAGAATGTGGATTTTTTGAGCTTCTAAGACAATAAGCTCGACTCTCAGCTTGGAGTCTTGGACAGATCATATACGACAGATTTAAGATTGCTCCTAGAAGGTTTTCTATTCCAGTTATCTGGCGTGGTATTAAGGTGTAATCATACCTTACTTTCTGTCCGAAGATAAGTAAATCCATACTTATGGAGCAATTGATGGAAGTTGTACCACTGGAAACTGGAGTGTTACGTATCATTTTATGACTTCCATGCTGCTTTTATCAGTTAATGCATACTATATGGTCCTCATTCCTCAAAACTACCAAAATAGCAGCTACTGTCTGTTCTGTAAATATAACTTTTTGTAGCTCTGAAGTAGAGCTTTCAACTCCGTGGCTAAATCACTTTAATAATTAACCAATTAATACTGCTGCAGCTTGCTTAGTTTCCAACAAGAAATCCTTTTAGCTTACTTATCAATATTTTACAGGTTACTGGAAGGCGAGATAGAGCCAAGCCCTTGCCATTCAAGATGGAGGCATCTGGACCATGGGGTTTTGCAGGTGCAAACAATGATAAACCAAAAATTACTGCAAAGTTTGTCGCACCTTGTTACTCCATGAATAAGTAAGTTCATCACCCCAAAAGTAGATCATCTTTCCTGACTATCAAGGCAAGAAAACATGTATTCTATCAACTGTGATTAATCATCTTTAGGTAGATAAGCTTGCATCAGTCTTTCCCTTTCTCGTGCTTTACAAAGTTTGTTATCTGCCAACAAATTGGGACGTTATTAATCAGTAGCATTATGTCCCGTTTAAGACATGGGTTCTGTAAGGTTATGTAACACTAGTAATCTTTTTGATCATTTAGTGTGAAGATTTTTTATATAGAAATCATGGTTTCATAGCTTTTCCAAACCTGGTGCATGATTGTGGTGTTTGGTGTGCATGTCTTTGTATGAATTACCTGCTCTAGGTAAATGTTGGCTGCTTTCGTTCTGCAACTATTTGCATGCCTGTATAACTAAGATTTCATTGGAATTTTTTCCAGAATAGAGATTGACACAAAGCTTCCAATCGTGGGTGATCAGAAGTGGGTGATATGGATTTGTTCCTTTAATGTACCAATGGCACCAGGAAAGACCCGATCAATTGTTTGCAGTGCTCGAAACTTCTTCCAGTTTACAGTGCCCGGGCCTGCTTGGTGGCAGGTAATAATGCTTCAATTTTACAATTATATCAGAAGATTCTACTCTTGTATATGCCCTTGGGAACAAATGAAAAGGTGTTCCTATATTTTCTGAAACAATTCACTCTTTGCGCATGGTTGAGGTGGTTAAATATTTACTTTAATAACAAACCCCAAAACCAAAACATATTGGTGATATACTAGCTCCATATTTTCTTAGAAAAAAATTCTGTATAGATCAAAATACTATCAATTGGTCCATGGATTTCTTATCTCACAATTTGGGAATTCAAGCTGCTGCGGAGACTAGTACAACTTGTGTCTCATTTTCCATGTGATTCGCAAAGTTTCTGTACTACCAACTCAGTGATAACCTCAAAAACCTATCAAAACAATAAGCTTTATGTCATTGGCTTTAAGGTGGGAACGTATGTTTTGGATCCACTATGCTAGCAAATGCACCATATGGAGAATAACTAGAATAAGACTGATCTAAAATTTGATTTTGAGTATTTAGATGGTTTTCTTGTAAAAAGAGTATGACCTACTAACTTAGTAAAGTAAATGAAACAATACCTTATCAAAAAGATTTTTAAAAAAAAAAAAAGAACAGATGGGAAAAGACGCAATTAGATCATGTCTTATCACTTCTTGTACCAGGGTACAAGTCCTGCTTTTATTTGTGAAGTTAGAAATAGTGGAAAGTGGATCATGTGTTTTTTCAAGTGACTAGTCGACATAAGCCTTCTAATGCTCGACTTGCTTGCTGATG
Organism: Nicotiana attenuata; assembly: GCF_001879085.1. Taxonomy (NCBI): domain Eukaryota; kingdom Viridiplantae; phylum Streptophyta; class Magnoliopsida; order Solanales; family Solanaceae; genus Nicotiana; species Nicotiana attenuata. The sequence continues at coordinate 988,018 of NW_017670267.1, read as the reverse complement.
CTTTCTCTAAGAGAAACAGCGAATGAATCACATAGAAGCTCATGTTCATGGTGGGAAAACTGCATGAGTTGGAACAGAATGATCTACACTTTCTTTGGGTATCTTGCAACTATAGTTGTGATGTTAAGGTCACATAAAAGCAGGGACTGTAAACTACTTAGTGCTTCGGCCCAAGTTGATGCTGTGGCTGTTTCTGAAGCCTTCCAAAAATATTGTGTAATAACGTGATATTCTTATCTTTTGGATTTCAATGTAGATTTATAGCTGTAGCATTGACGATTTTATTGTTCAGAGTTCAGTGGCAATATTTAATCATAATAACTGGGATTTTTCCATGATGTGCTGACAACAGGTTTTCCCGAGATGGCAAGAGCACTGGACTTCAAATAAGGTGTATGATGGGGATATGATTGTTCTTCAAGGTCAAGAAAAGATTTTTCTTGCAAAGTCAAAGGAGAATTCTACTGATGTCAACAAGGAGTACACGAAACTCACATTTACACCCACTCAAGCTGATCGTTTCGTTTTGGCATTTAGAAATTGGCTTAGACGGCATGGTAATAGTCAACCTGAATGGTTTGGTAATGTAGACCAACAACCATTGCCATCTACCATCTTATCCAAACGCCAGGTATGGATTCTTGAACTCCAAAACCAACTGAATTTTCGCTAGAAAGAATCAGTTTGCTCTTTGAATATTTTCTTGTCCATTTCCTTCTCGAGACCTCTCTTCATATCTTCGCCCTTGTAATATATGGGTTACTTTTTCAGTTCTTCATATCGTTATATTACAGATGATGGACAGATTCGAGCAACATACACTCAAGTGTTCATCTTGCAGAAACGCTTACTACACATTCGAGAGATTGCAAAAGATTCTGATTGGCGCAGTAGTGGTGTTCTGTGCAACTGCAGGCATTCCTGCTGATATCAAGCTACGTGTTATCTTGGCTTCATCTGCAGTTTTAAGTGCCGGATTGGCATACCTCCTCCATGAACTGCAGAAGAATTTTGTCTTTGTTGATTATGTACATGCAGAAATTGATTAAAAGTGATAAGAGGGTCTTGCCAACTCAACACCTCTAAGCTTGTTCTTTCTACTCTTAGCTGCAGATAAAAATTGTATACTGCAGAGTATATCATTCGTATACATGTATATATGACTGAGATTTGTAGAGATGTATAAAAGAAAGTTTTGCTCATTCTTCTTAATCACAAACCTGTATATGGTAGTCTCCCCTACTTTAATCAAAAACATATCTATTGTCTAGATCAAAGTCTAAGGGGTAGTTTTGGTTGAAGGAATAAGGGCTATCCTGGGATAAACACCAAGATGACAAAGATGTCAATCTCAACAACCCTTCTCCCAAAGTCTTTAAGAAAGTCAAAGTCAAAATTGAAAATAAAAGTTTGTGCAAATTTGTCTAGTGTAAACCAAACACGTGTTTTATATTTTAATATCATGTTAAATTATGCGATTGTTTAATTGTTTAATTTAAAACTTAAAATATAAGAAATGACGCTCGAAACATTTAGATTTTATTTAATTTAAATTCATAAAAGAATTCGGACTATAATTTAATACATATTAGTTCAGTTGAATATTGTGGGTTAAACAACTCAATTTGAATTTAAGTGATTTTGTAGGGATGTTTAACGTAATTTATCCTTTATCATTGATGCCCAAATTTGTGTCACGTGTCAAGTGACGTACTTGACGTGCCAAATCAATTAAAGGAGCCAATGAAACTATCTCATACTAAATGATGTGGTATGCTAAGTTTAATCAAAAGGTCAATAAGAATGTGTCAAATGTACAAATGACATATTCCAGTCAATCAAATATAATTTTATCAGTGGTTCAATCTGATAGGTCATGGATTCAAATAAACCAATCAAAACAAAGTAAATGAATTTGTTCTTATCACAACTTCTTTCTTCCATTACTGTAAAAGGGAAAGAATCACAAAAAGAAGTAGGTGAGTTCTCAAAATTAATACTTAGTATTCCTCCATTATAAGCTATAAGCATGGATGAATTATTTCTATACAAGTTTAAAGCATCTAAAATCAAGAAACAAGTTCAAGTTAAGTCAAAATTCAAGGCATGTGGGTTATTAAGCATCATTATCTTATCACTTATTCTTGTTACAGATTTTGATTAAATCTGCTAATGTTTAGGAGCATTTCTAGCAGTAGTTATTGTTTTGAAATAAGTCTTCCTCCTAATTGTTTGGGAGTATAGCTAGTAGTAGGGTTGTGCACGGATCAGATCGGATTGGATTTAGCATATTTCGGATCGAATTTCGGATTTCGGATTCTAGAAAATACAATCCGAATCTGATCCGAATTAATGTCGGATCGGATCGGATTTTAAACTTTGGATCGGATCAGATTTTCAGATTTCGGATCGGATTATTAAATTTCAAACTCATATGTATATTTTCTTTGTAAAAGAGGCAATACAATAAGAAAAATTCATGTTTCTGTAAATGAGAGTACTATGGTGCCAATATAGCTAAATCCATCAATTGTAAAGGTAATAACTTGGAGGAAAATGCAAAAGGAAGTACTAATTAATCGATATTAAAGTTTAGTATTTATACATGCCCTAATAATTTCATATTTCGGCTCGGCTCGGATTAAAATTATACCAATTCGAAATCCAAAATTGAACGGATCGGTTCGGATTTCGGATATCCGATCCAAATGAACAGCCTTAGCTAGCAGTCAGTTTCCTTTACTTTAGCTCTAGGTTGTTATTCTTTCGTTGTTGAATGAATAAGATCATCCTTTTACTGCTTTCCTTATCAGATTTTATACGGTATCAAAGCTCTCATAAGCTCTAACAAGTCATATCTATTTTTTTCCATCTATGGCTGCACCAGGAAATACAATCACTCTGGTTGATATTAACTTTGGTGATGCTACTGCTGCCAACAGTAATGTAAGTGTAGCTTCATCTACCACTCATGTCATATAATTCAATCTCGTTTCTCAATTACCTATCAAACTACAAGGTAACCTCAACTTCTCAACATAAAAAGCACAACTTATGATGCTACTCAATGCCATCAACTCATGGAATATCTTGATGGAACAAAACCTGCACCACCAATGACTGTTACATAAAATGACCTTATGACTCCAAATCCCAGGTACCAATTCTGGTTCTCTCGGGATTAACTGATCCAACAAGAAATGATGACATCCGTGGATCCTATCACTGCTCCTACTACAGTCACTACTCCATCTGCTTGGAAACACCTTCACACGGCTTATGCCAACAAGAGCCACACTCACACTTTTAGCTTGCGAGACCAATTGCAAAATATTAAGAAGGCCTCTAAATCCGTTACAGAATACTTACAAGAGTCTCTCTCTCTCTCTCTCTCTCTCTGGTGCACTCAAAGTTGTTGGTTCCCAATCACCGATGACGAACTTATCATCAAGATTCTAAGTGGCTTAGGCCCTGAGTACCGTGAAATCTTTGCTATTATCAGAGCACGAGACTCAGCTTTGAGTTTTGAGGAGTTATTTCATAAGCTCACAGATCATGAGCTTTTCCTCAAGCACCAAGACCTTGAGAACTCATCTTCCATCATCACAGTTGTGGTAGCCCATAAGATCAACCTACCATCCCAGGCTAACATGAACCATATCGTCACTTCAACAACTAGACATGAAATTAATTCCCATCTCAACAATCAGGTTACAACAATCCGCAAAAGCGGAGACAATTAAGACAATCTCCTATATGTCAACTATGCCAAAAATTTGGTCACGTTGCAGATGTATGTCACTCCAAATCGCACAATCACTTTGAAGTTAAGGCCGACTTTGCTTCAGCTCTATAGTCAAGCGGAAACTCCTAGGTTCTAGATTATGGTGCGACTCATCATGTCACTGTTGAGCCTCACAACCTTGAGAAGTATACAGGAAATGAGAAAATATTTATGGATGACGGTAAAATCATTCCCATCACTCACATTGGTTTAACTCAAATACAAGCATCTAATTCTACTTTTAGACTTTCCAACACTCTATGTACCCCATCAATAAAAAGAATCTAATTTTTGTAGCTAAAAATTGTCAAGATAATATACCATTTGTTTAATTTTTCCTTTTAATTTTCTTGTGAAGGACCTGCATACTCGGAAACTGCTGGTATAAGGCCGAAATGAGAATGGACTTTATCAACCCTAACTTCCATCTATCAACCTCGCCTCCATAAAAGCCCAGTTCAGCTGTTGCATTGTCGCTTGGGTCATCCTCATTTAGCAATTTTAAATTTTATTTTGAAGAAATTTTCTTTACATACTGCTGTTAAGGACAAATCTAAATTTATAATGCTTGTTCATCTAGTAAAGCGCATCATTTGTCATTTCAACGACTCACTTTATCTAGTAATATTCCCCTTCGGGTTATTTTTAGTGATTTATGGGGACCATCATCTGTTTTATCACTAGACAAAAAAAATTATTTTTTGTATTTTTGTTGATCAATACACCAAGTATACTTGGCTGTATATAATTAAAAATAAAAGTGAAATCAAATCTCTATTCCAAAAATTTCATCCTTTGGTAGAATTGTTTTTCGAAATAATTTATACAGATGTTGGGGTGAGTGCACAATTCTTCAGTTTTATCTTCAATAAAATGGCATTGAACACATAATTTCACCTCCCTATATGCTACAACATGTTGCCCATAGCTAAACGTCGATATTGCCATATTTAGAAATAACCAAAACTCTTCTCCAAGAAACTTTCCTATCACAAGAACTATGGTCTTTTGCCTGCCATCATATTGTCTATCTCATTAATTGGCTTTCCACTCCCATTCTAAATAGCGAGTCACTCTACCAAAAATTATTTGTTAAACCACCCAACCAGACCACTCTTAAAATCTTTAATTGTCTATATTATCCATGACTTAAACCCTACACAAAAATAAGGTGGAGCCCAAGTCTACAGGTTGTGTGTATTTAGGTGTTTCTCAAAGCCATCTATATTTGCTTTGACCCAATTCAGTCAAAAATCTTCATAAGTAGTGACGTTCTTTTTAAAAAAAAAATATTTCTTAATATATAAAATAAACATTAAAACTTACATAGGAAGAAATTAATTTCAAAGAGAACACTCCTAGGCCGATTCAAATTCAAAATTCCTCTCTAGATATAGCTCTACCAATACAAGTCTCCTTGGAGTCCAATTTACCTAGTCCACTATTAAGTGATACTCGCTCCTTCAGTTCTGGCCAGGTACCAACATCCGATCCGATGCTGAGAATCTAGGTAATTCTTAACTATTTTCCCCTTCTTTCCCATATCATACCACTTTAGAAACCCAGCCTCCACCTTTGCTACCATACCAAAGACGTAAATCCAGCACCAACACTCTTAACTCTGACCACTACTGCATCATCCCTAGCCACCTCTTCGCTGACAACTTCTTCACTCCCCGGCAACACACGTTCATCCAACCCATTTTCTAGTAACTCCTTACCAGAATAACCACCATGCCAAGACCAAATCGTATATAACCACTAGGTCCCATAATAATATTTCAAGCCCAAAAGTCAATTCAGTTTGCTAACTCATTTATCTACTACGCCAACAACCTTCAAACAAGCTAATATCCATGAATAGTGGAGACAAACTATGAAAGCAGAATACGTTGCTTTGATGAGGAATCGAACTTGGAAATTGGTACGGAGAGACCCAATAAAAATCTTATGGATTGCAAGTGGTTGTATCACATAAAAGAAAAGCAGATGGCTCTATAGATCGATACAAAGCTCACCTGGTTGCAAAGGGGTTCACACAGCGCCTTGGCTTGGATTTTCACGAAATCTTCAGTCTGATTGTCAAACTAACAACAATGCGGCTGGTTTGTCCATAGCCGTGCAACATAGTTGGCCAATTCATTAACTCGACGTCAACAATGCTTTCTTACAAAGCCAGTTGGCTGAACAAGTTTTTATGTCTCAACCTTAGGGATTTGTTGATTCCCAATTTCCTTCTCCTATTTGCAGATTGAAGAAGAAAGCCCTTTATGGTCTTAAACAAGCCCATCGGATACGGTATACTGCACTGCATGATCATCTACAAAAAAGGAATTTATTAAGTCTTAATCTGACACCTTTTTTATTTATTCAAAACAACCTGCCTGCAACAATTTATGTGATTGTCTATGTTGATGATATCTTCGTCACAGAAAATCATCCTAGGTTGATTAGGCATGTTATTGATTCCTTGTCTTCTCATTTTTTTTAAGAACTTGGTTATTTAAACTACTTTTACGGTGTAAAAGTTAAAAAGTGGTTGCAGTAAACTACCTCGGGCATATGATAGTTCTCCCCCGATTAATGACACTCTACAGGCGTACACTTGGTAAATTACAGTATTTATCATTACACGGCCTAACATCTCTTATGCTGTTGTCACAGTTTATGCACAAACCTGCTGATGAATATTGGAAGGCTGTTAATAGAATATTGGGGTATCTCAAAGCTAGAATAACTTCAAGTCTTCAAATTCTTTGCAACTCGGATAACAATCTTTACATGTATGTTGATGCATATTGGCTTGTAACCCGAATGACAGAATATCCACTTCGAGTTTGGTTCTTTTCTTTGGGTCCAATCCAGTGAGCTGGTCATCCAAAAAAAAAAAAAAAAAAACTATAGCTCGCTTATCTACTGAAGTAGAGTAGTAATCTATTGCAAATACTGTTGTTGGAACTCACATGGGTGCGAAACTTGCTCGATGAATTGCGTATCAACATTTCATATACACTCGCAGTTTTTTGTGATAATTCTCCTACTGTTTAGGAGCATTTATGGCCGTTTTTGAGTAAGTCTTCCTCTTAATTGTTTAGGAGTATAGCTATCCATCGGTTTCCTTTACTTTAGCTTTATTCTTTGGTGTATTTAAAGCTTGGTTGCTGAATGAATAAGATCATCCGTTGACTGCTTTCCTTATCAGATTTTATACAAATTATCTGTTCATGGTAATTGAATATCAAATCATATTTGTGACAATCATCGAATTATTTCTCACGACAATGTAAGTTCAAGATGAAGCTCTTGTGCCCCTGAATCAAACTAAACCTTTCACATCAATATCATGCTTAAACACCCTTCAATATAGTTTTATAGAGCTGGAGACTCTCCTGATGTTATAATACTCATTACTTTTTGAAATCAATAGTAAATGTTGTTACTTTGTTTTGTCTTAATTTCGTAGGCGTGAAACATAACAAGGTTTTCGTAAACATTCATGGAACAATAAGAAAAATTATCAAATTTAAACTTTAAAGTTCATGTTCAATCAATCTGCGTGAAATTAAAAAGATGGACTAATTAGAAAATCATGTTAACTTTAGGGATGATCATTAGATTTTTTTTCTTGAATCATAGTTATTAAACTATTTTTTGTAATAAAAAAGTCACTCAACCTTATTAAATATTAAAAAAATTACTAAATTATTTTTTGTAACAACAAAAATACTCAATTTTGCTTAAGTATCACAGAATGTCACTAGAAAGAAACAAATGAGATATTTACTTTGATACTCGAGCAAAGTTGAAGGACTCTTTGTTTACAAAAAAATGGTTCGGTAACTTTTTATAGTTAGATAAAATTAAGTAATTTTTTCATAACAAAACAAAATTTAATGACTTTGATGAGAAAATAAAAACTGAAGGACTATTCATTAAATTATCCTTATGTCAAATAATAGTTAATAATTGGCCTCAGGTTTTGTTTCCCGCTTAAACTAGAAATATTGAATTTAGTAGTGCCAAATTCAAATTATTCTTACATGCCTCGCGGAACCTTAGTGGCCTAATCTATCGTTCATTCATCCTTCCACCGAACGACTAATATCCACTATCCGTGCAAACCACCTAAAGCCAATAAAATACGCCCACGTGTATTCAAAACACTCATACCAACAAATCTTAAACGTCCCTTCTGTATTAAATTTAACGGCCCATATTCACGATCCGAGTCACTCCAAATCAACCAATCAAACCTCATACCACAAAAACTCTATATAAATCTCACCCACTCTTCTCTTTCTCACACAACAATTCTTCAATTCACAGTCTTTAATCTTCCTACTCTCTATTACTAAACCCAGTTTTCGATTCCAAAGTTCAGTTTCAATGGCACCAAAAGCAGAGAAAAAGCCAGCGGAGAAGAAACCAGTAGCAACAGAGGAGAGAAAGGCCGAAAAAGCACCAGCAGAGAAGAAGCCAAAGGCAGGAAAGAAGCTTCCAAAGGAAGCAGGCGCAGCTGGTGCTGATAAGAAGAAGAAGAGAGCAAAGAAGAGTGTAGAGACTTACAAGATCTACATTTTCAAGGTGCTGAAACAAGTTCACTCTGATATTGGGATTTCAAGCAAGGCTATGGGAATAATGAACAGTTTCATTAATGATATATTTGAGAAACTTGCTCAGGAATCTTCTAGATTGGCTAGGTATAATAAGAAGCCTACTATTACTTCTAGGGAAATTCAGACTGCTGTTAGGCTGGTTTTACCTGGTGAGTTGGCTAAACATGCTGTTTCTGAAGGTACTAAGGCTGTTACCAAGTTTACTAGTTCTTAGAATTGAAAAATGTTAGGTTTTTAAGTTTTTGCTTGTTCAATGATGTATTGAATAGATGAATCGTTTTTGATTAAATTTCTGTTGTTATAACTGTATTAATGAACCGTTTTGATTAAATTTATATTGCAGAGGGTACAATTATTTTATTGCTTTCGTAAGTTGGCCATATCCAATTGTGCATCTTGAATTATTGTGAGACTACCAGATGAAGATTTCTCAAATCTTAGTCCTATAGTCATGTATAGGAACAGTACCCTCTGCAATATTCAATTTTTATCTGCACTTCAATTTCTTAGAGTTTAAAACAGAGTTTATTAACACTTCAATTATAGTCAATTTCTGCATGTACATAATCAACAAGGACAATTCTTATGCATGTTGCGGATGATGTATGCTAACCAAGCACTTAAAATTGCAAATGAACCCAAGATTATGCGCAGCTTGACATCAGCTGGATGCCTGTGGTTGCAAAGAACACCACCAGTACATAAAATAAGAATTTTTTGCAACCTCTTGAATGTGTAGTCAGCGTTTCTGCGAGATGAACACTTGAGTGTATGCTGCTTGAATCTGTCGAACATCTGTAAACAATATGAAGCACAAGCTCAGAGTCAAGTAGCATTTATTCTTCTCCGCTATCTGAAACATAGTAGCATTGACTAATTAGATTCATGCCGAGTAAATTCTCTAGCAAGTTCTCTAATCTCATTTTGGGTTTTTTAGACGTAAAATTGAGAAGAACTTTCTATGGCAAGTTAGTATACGACTAATTTAAAAGGATGCAAGTTATGTACACTGTTTATATGAAAACGTTTTTATACGATTAGTGTACTTTAACATGTAATATATAGTTGGTGAGTTACAGTTTTCATCAAATTATCAATTCATGCTTAATTGAGATTTACTTATTACATTAAGTTATACTTCCTTCGTTTCAATTTGTTTGAACCTATTTGACTAGGCAAGTAGTTCAAAAAAAGAAGAAGAGAAAGACATTTCAAAATTGTGTGGCTATAAATCATCTCATTTGGGGTAACTGAGAAATTCTAATGTTAAATTGTTTATAAATTTAGAAAGGATTCATTCTTTTTGTACATGACTAGAAAGTAAATAGGTTTTAATCTTTTTGAAACGGAGTGAGTATGAGTTTATTCGACCAAGACATTTTTCACATAGAAACAAATTTTTTGGCACGTCTAGGTCTTCTCCTTGTAGAAAACACTCATACGCCAGATATGCATATGCTTGTGAAGATACAATTAAGAATATAAAAATGTTCTATCTTTAAGATGTTAAATGTTTAGATTAAGCAGTCACATAATTATTTAACATAAGGTATCAAGCCAAGTATATTTTCTCGATTCAAGTCTCATTACCATCCTCCGTCGGACAAAAATGTAACTACGTAAAGAATCAATATGACAAGGATTTTTTCTCTCTTTCAAGCTAGGATATACTTATAATTTTCATACTCATTAAAACACATCATCAACATTTTACAAGAAGAAGGTAAACAAAACAACCAAGTAATAAAATCTATTCCCACAACAACCACACGGAATTCGACTTGTGCTGAGCTTAGTCCCATGCACACAATATCTTGCGGCACCACAGAGGCGGATCCAGAATTTTGGTAGGATGGGTGCACTATTAAAAAAAGGTGGATCCAGGATAAAACTTTTTACGAGTTCACCATTTAGTTCTTACTATTGCACCCATTACACTTTTGGAATTATAAGTTTAAAATTAATTGAACAAAATAAAATAATTTTCTTCTATAACTATTTTTCATGTTAAAAATATTGGGATCAGTTGAACCCATTGATTATATGCTATATCATACATCGCTACTAGTTTAAATATATACCTTTTGTTTAAACATATAAGATTTTGCAGTGACAAAAGAATAGGAATTTCAATGTGTGAAAATTTTGAAAGAATAAACAAAAAAAAAAGAAATAAAAAGAAAAAGTACTTAATTAATACGCAAAAAGTGACATAGGATACGTCCATCTCCCGTGGGCATCTAGTTCTAGAGAAAAAAGGAAAAAATAACAAGATTGACATAAGATTTGAACCCACAACCTCACTTAGAGAGGTACACCCTATAACCATCACATCATATAATATTTTTAGCATGGGTGCATATATATATATATATATATATATATATATATATATATATATATATATATATATATATATATGTGAATATTTTTGAGAAAATATAATATTACTATACATGATTTAGGGAGGGGAGCATGGGTTCACGTACCCCATGGAACCCCCCCTAGATACGCCCCTCGCACCACTTGCACGACGCACCCGTCATTAGCTGCCACGAGCGATGCCACCGCCAAACTTCCTCTTTTACCTATCCTGTATTGAACTTTACTGAACATTATTCTGCTCATATTTTCCCATCTTGGCCAAGGAATTTATAACTGCAGTATGTCCAACAAATAAAGCAACATGTCCCATAAGCTTATCTTTCCTTGAAAAAGTAGTACCACATGAGCACTGCCATTTGAGGTCACCACAATGTTTCTCATGAGTTCTAAGATCAGATAACACAGAAAATTGCTTCTTATTGCACCTATTACACATATACATTTTGGGACAATGACTTCTCTTGTAGTGATTCTTGACACATATCATTGATTTCAATGGCTGAAATTTGGCATGTTTTTTATTCCACCTGCAACCTTCTTGTGGGCAAGAATATTTCTTACTCAATTTTGATAATCCATCATTTCCATTGTTTTTCAATGGATTACTTAAAGCAGCATTAGACTTGTATTCATCTCCATGAGCTCTCATGTGCATTCTCAAATTAGCATCCCTTTTAAATCCTTTTCCACAAATTTGACAATAGTGTGTGTACTTAGCCAATAAATCAGCTGCATCCAACTCAATAATATCACAATTTTCTTGTGATGAAATATTTTGCATTCCTTCATTCTTGAATTTCCTTTTTCCCAATTGAACACTACTATGATCGGTAATTGCTATAATAGTACTATGACTTTTGTTATCTTCAATATTACTACAAGAAGCATAATTTTCTTCATACCAATGATCAAGCGTTTCGTTCGAGTAGAAACCTTGAGGCAAAGGATCAACATGGCCATTATCTTGAAGCTTGATTTGAGATGGTTCAAGAAATCTACTTGAATTAATATTATTGGTGGCTGAAGTCGAGCCAAGGAAAATCTTCTGGCAAGAAAACATGAGAGAGGATGCAGTTGTGATGATTTCTTGAATCAAACTTCCCATATTTGCAATGGCCATAGACGTTGACTCGGATGTTTGGACTATTGTTTGGTTATCAGTAGAAATAAACATGGTGGCAAGTGATTGAATTTGATCAACCTTTTCTTTCAGAAGGGATAAATTATAAAGGAAACAATTACTTGGTTGATCAGAATGGTTTAAAGAAGATGTATCTGAAACATGAACTGAAGAAGAAATCATATGATCAAGATTATGATGAATAGGTGCATATAATGGTAGGTTTTGTGGATTAGTATTAGGGAAACATGGAATATTGGTCGTCTCTTCAATCATCTTGGATTATGCTCTAATTTCTGATTTGTAGATTTGTTCTTTCTTCTTTTTGTCTTGGAAATAAACATACGCTCAACAACATTTTGATTATATAAGAAAGGTAGCCTGGGCTGCCATTTTTTTTTTAAGAAGGGGAGCCTTGGCGTAACTGGTAAAGTTGCTGTCATGTGATCAGGAGGTCACGGGTTCGAGCCGTGAAAACAGCCTCTTGTAGAAATACTGGGTAAGGCTGTGTACGGTATACCCTTGTGGTCCGGTCCTTCCCTGAACCTCGAGCATAGCGGGAGCTTAGTGCACCGAGCTCCTTTTTTTTTTTTTTTTTTTTTAAATTTTTAAAAGAGAAGAAAATGTGCTTTTTGTGACATTTAGGGTGACGTTTTTGGTAGGGAAAAAAAAAGTCAGAGAGAAACACAGATACAACTTAAGTCAACTTTGAGACCACTTAAGACCTCCCTCAAATACTACCAATCTCACATTAAGACAAACTTTGTATTCAAAAGATAAATTTTCTAAATGTATAAGAATAAATAACTTATGGGGGACACAAATTTATGTGCGACTTGTTATTTTAACATGTTGGACATCAATTATATGGTTGGTTTCGGAAATAAAAATGATATCTGTGATTCAAACTGTCTCTGTTGGTTGAGTCTCGTCAACCTTCACGCATGAATTTGAAGTTGTAAAAGAAGATTTATTTTTTCCAGAGAGGAAGGTCATCTTTAAGAGATAACGACCATTTCCACATTTGTATTAATTAATTATTTATTGGGGCCATCATATATTTGGTTCTAATTGATTTACTTCGTCAATATTTTTGAGAAGAATCTAGCCACACCATTTCACTTTATTAGATAGGGGATTATTGGTTAAAATAGCACGGTATAGCCAGTTTTCGGACAGGTCATTCAAAAATAACCAGCGTTTAACAAGTCAATGAAAAATAGCCACTATTTTGCTGCAACAGAGACCGGTCCAACATAATATACTGGAGTTCGGTGCACCTGTGTATGAACTCCAGCATATTATGCTGGACCGGTATATTTTGCTGGCTCCAGTATAATATACTGGAGACTGGAGCACCGGTGCTCCAAACTCCAGTATATTATGCTGGACCGTATACTTGCTGGAACTCCAGTATATTATGTTGGAGTTCTAGCGTACTTATGCCGGAACTCCATCATATTATGCTGGAGTTCCAGCATACTTATCTTGGAACTCCAGTATAATATGCTGGAGTTCAAGTATACTTATGCTGGAACTCCAGCATGATATACTGGCGTATTTTTCCGGATTTTGAACAGTGTCAGATTTTTCTTTACATGAAAAGTGACTAAATTTCGATTACTTTTGAAACTGGGCTATTTTTGAACGACCAGTTTAAATCTGGCTATTTTTGAATTTCACCAGGACTATTGACGTTTTTTTCTTTGGTGTTAGTACTAATATTTTGTTCCATAGCCATTTAGTAAAAATTGTTGTGTGATCATGAGTTTATAAGTTCTAGCCGCGAAAATAGAATCTTGTAAAAATATTAGATTCACGTGTGCATAGATTTCATTCATATGCTCATTCATGCTAGTCATCTTAGAGCTGTGAGTCAGAACAATGTCAACCAACTCCTCCTTAATAATCTTGGTGAAAATAGCATGGGATAGTTAGTTTTCAGGCGCTAATTGAAAAATAGCCAGCATTTACAAAGTCATTTAAAAATAGCTATTTTGTTGAAACACGAAAAGTTCAAGGTATAATATGCTGGATTATGGAGCTCATGCGTATAAATTTCTAGCATATTATGTTGGGACTCCAACACATTATGAAATTCCAGCACATTATGCTGGAGTCTCATATGTAAAAAATTTCAAACTCCAGCATATTATGCCAGAATTTTTTCGGATTTTTAAGGGTGTTTTTGTTCAGATTTTATCTTTACATGAAAACGTGACTAAATTTCGATTACTTTTGAAACTGTGGCTATTTGTCAATTACCAGTTGTAGATCTGACTATTTTCTGATTTTTTCCATTTTCTTCTTCATATATCGAACAAGTTTTTAGAATACTAGTTTTTCTTCCGCAATCTCTAAAGGAATTTATGCACTCCATGACTTTATTATATTTATAGGGTTTCGAACAGAGTTTGTCTTGATTTGGTATCGCTCTCACAATTTGTAACAAATCATATTTTATCTCAAAATGTCCAATCAATTATTATGCCTCAACGTATTTCTGAAAGATTAATCAACTAGCTAGCTCTGAGTGCAAGTGACATTTTACCGGCCATAATATAATTGACCACCACTCATGATAATCTAGTGAATCAAATTATCCTTTTCTATATATTTATAATTAGGGATGGCAAACGTTGTACAATTAGAGACAAATCGCATGTTTAATGCATTTACTAAGCTCCATAAAACACTCACTTTTCATGCATGAACTCTTGAGTCGCACAGAAATTCCCATATAGTCGTCAACCAACGTACATTGATTAGCACTTAAAATTTTCTGTCCCTTCCTTATGATTCTATTTTTTCATTTCATTTTCTTTTTCAAATATTCGTTTCTTTATTTTTATTTTTATAAGATTATTAGGAAACGGAAATGTACTTAAAAAGGAAGGTGATTTATTTATTTATATACAATTTGAATGTTTTGATTAAGAGGAAAAAAAAGTGAGAAACTTGCAAAAAAAATTCACCTAAGTGTACTTTTAAGTTTTAACAGCTGATCATGTTTAACTTTTATCTCCATTTTAACGATGTCTCATTTATAAGATTGTTATAGTTTTCTTCTTCAGATATCACTATTTTAGTCCCACCACTGAATTCGATTGTTTTATCGACTTTTATAATTATTACTCTAAATAACTAATTAACAAAGTGATGGCTTTCAAAAAGGAAGGTGTGAATTGATGATAATAAAGTAACAAATTCGAACAATTAAACGTCACATACAACTTTGTTAATCCTTGTGAACAATTTAACAAGTTAGATTTAATGAGACAATATATCTAAAGTATTGTTAGCCCATCAAAACTTATGAACAATTGGACAACATACGTAAGTTCCGCCAATCCGTCAAAATTTGTGAACAAATTAACAAGATAGACAGAATAAACATAATATCAAGTCTTATCAGTCTGATAGAACTTGTGAACAAATAAACAATTCATGCAAGATTTGTTCCTGCGGCAGAACATATGAACAATTTCTATCAAAGTTATACTCATAACTCACCTGATATGACTTGTGAACAAGGCAACTTTTATTCATCCAACAAAACTGGGAACAATATATGCTAAATTTATAAGAAGAATTGACCCAAATAGCCGCCTACTCAACTGCTTAAACTAAAAATAGTCGGTGGAGGTATAACATATACATAATTTATGTATTATATGTCTATAATTATGTATAATCAATGTATAAACTATGTGTATGGCTAGAACAAATAAATAATGAATATGGCCGGCTATTTGTGTAAAGATCCCTTTATAACTCGCCTGAAATAAGGGGCGATGTGCACAAATAGCCACTAACGACTCATGTCTTTATTTTATAGCCAGTGTTTTAAATGTCTTTAGCCTTTAGCCACTGGTTTAATAAACTTTAACTGCCCGGACGAAAATACCCTTCTGCTCATGTCCTTAACTTCAGGACTTCAGGACTACATGTCCTTAACTTTTGAACTTGAAACTCTAAGTTCAGGACTTCAAGACTACATGTCCTTAACTTTTTAACCTGTAACTAAGTTCAGGACTTCAGGACTACATGTCCTTAACTTTTGAACTTGGAACTCTAAGTTCAGGACTTCAAGGTTACATGTCCTTAACTTTTGAACTTGGAACTCAAACTTCAAGACCAAGCGTCCTTAACTTTTGAACTTGTAAGTCAAAGTTAAGGACCTATTGTCCTTAACTTTTGAACGTGTAACTGTAAGTTAAGGACTGTCTGTCCTTAACTTTTGAACTTGTAAGTCAAAGTTAAGGACTTGTTGTCCTTAACTTTTGAACTTGTAACTGTAAGTTAAGGACTGCTTGTCCTTAACTTTTGAACTTGTAACTGTAAGTTAAGGACTGTCTGTCCTTAACTTTTGAACTTGGAAATCAAAGTTAAGGACCTATTGTCCTTAACTTTTGAACTTGTAACTGTTGTCTGTCCTTAACTTTTGAACTTGGAAATCAAAGTTAAGGACCTATTGTCCTTAACTTTTGAACTTGTAACTGTAAGTTAAGGACTGTCTGTCCTTAACTTTTGGGCTTCTTAGCCTAAGTTCAGGGCCTATTGTCCTTAACTCTTGGGCTTCTTAGCCTAAGTTCAGGACCTATTGTCCTTAACTTTTAATTTATTTTAACACAAAATAAATTAAATGCAAACACACAATAAGGATAATAGAGAAAGATTTGGAAATTCTTTGTAGGAAGAAGCTAACAAAGGAAGAAGTAGCTCAGTTCCGAAGAGCAGTAGATAAAGACTATTACTTTGAAATGTACTATGATGAGTTGCCCATATGGGGTCTTATTGGACGAGTTGAGAATAGAGAAGAAACAGATGATCCAAAAGATTACAAATACTTTCTGTACAAACACATACATTTCGATATCCTTTACAATAAGGATCGTGTTATTCCACATTCTGTTTTGGACTTGACAGAAGATAAGGAAGTCGATGCTGAGTTTACATACACTGCGAAATGGAAGCAAACAGATATTCCAAGTCTGTTAATTAGCAGTAGCATAAAATTTGTTTCTGTAATTAATAAGCTCATGACGAAAAGTTAACAGCAAGAGATCTATTTGAAACCTCAACAGATGGCGGCACAGTTCTCCCTAACACTTGAAAGAGATAGAAGAAAGGGTAACACAGTCTTTTCATATTAATTTTAATAGACTAGTGGTTACTATTGCTAAGCATTAAAAATGCTGGATAAAAAGTAAATACCACTTTAAAAAGTGGCTACCCCACACAATTTTTACTGAAATAACTTATGAACAGAGGCGGAGTCAGGATTTCAAGTTTATGGGTTCGAGATTTTAATTATTTTAAGTTACTGAATTCTAAATTAATAATTTATACATATTCAATAAAATTTCTAAGATAAATACATGGTTCGAACTAAATCTACTGGATTCGACCGAACCCGCATTAGGCTCTCTAGCTCTGCCCCTGCTTGTGAACATGTAATTTTTCCTTCTTCTGCCCGAGGTAACTTGCGAAAAAATTATGACCCGCGAGGTTATTTTTGCACAAATTCCTTAAAATGGAATAAAATTTAAACAACAGCCATAAATGATTCATTTATGCGAAAACCTGACGGCGTCTTTACGGGCCTATGAATATGGCCCAATTGGTGATTAGTGGACTAAAAACAGGCCGCCTACCAAGAATTGGCCCAGTAAATATTGGGGCCCATTAAGTAAGCCATTATCTTCTTCAGAGAGCCATTACAATTACAATTTACAGATAAGATAACGTTAGACTGTGAATACAGAAATTGAGCAAGGAGAAACAAAAAAGGGAAGTAGCAAATGGCGTCCACAGCAACAACTTGTTTGCTCCACAATTATAGCTTAGCCAAAAGCACCAATTCTGAAACAGCCAAATTATCAGAGAGGACCTCAATTTTAACAATTGTGGCTCAAAAGAAAGCCAAGAAAATACGAAAGGTGAATTATTTCTTCAAAATGTGATAATGGGTTCGATTTATTATCTTTAGAGCTCAATGTATTCTCCTTTTTGATGGGGCAGATAATACTGAAAGAAGATATTACACAGTTGGGGAAAAAAGGAGAGCTTTTGGATGTTAAAGCTGGATTTTTTAGGAATTATCTGCTACCATTGGGCATGGCTCAAATTGTCACACCTACACTTCTCAAGTAATTTGTTAAATTCTATTTGGAACTTCAAATTTTGTCATATACTTTTATTGCTTTAGATTCTTCTTTCATTATCTACATTTTGTTGAGTTAAAGTTTGCTACTTTGATCCATTTTCTGATGGGTATTATCACTTTTAACCCGCACCAGAAACTATTTACATTCGATAGGCGAAAAAGTGTATAAAATTTGTATAATTTTTGTATACAACATACAAAATGTATATGTATACAAAAAATATACATTATTTCGGCTATTATTTTGAGAGTGGCTATACAATGTAATTTTCCCTTTTTCTGGTTGTATTATATGGACTAGTAAGTGTTAATGCATGATTTTAATATTCACATTACCAACCATCCTGTTTAGTTTAAATTACCAACTGAACCATATAGTATTGTATTCAAGACTGTGGTTCTTCTGTTCATTATCTTATTTTCGGGGCCTCATAATAGTTGTCGGGAATCTTTACTTCGACTATTTAATATGCCACACACAACACTTGCTTGCTTGTTGATGAGTGGAAATATGTTATATTACTATTGTCAGTGTTGTCTAATCATTCATCTAGGCTGATAGACCAGTGTCGAATGTAATTAACATAGGTATGCATAATCTGTGGGATTCATTAAATTATAGTAATGACTAGCTGAAACGTGAATATATCCATGGATATACATATTCGTGTGCAAAATTCATGCCGGAATGATGCTTGATCACTGTCGATATTTCTTGAGCAGAAATATGGCAACTTTGGTATTAGAACTCTTGGTCAATATACAAGCTCCGTGTAACTTTTTTGCTCATCGATTTTGTCTCTTATGATTAATGATCATAGGTTTTAAGTAAGTTCACTTCTTTTAGCGAAATATAATATTGATAAAGGATTCATCTTTAATATCTTTTTCCCACATTGCATAAGTATGGATAGTCTATTGGACATAAAGCCTTCATTTCCTACTACCTAGTCACTTGGTATTTAGAGTGAGTGATAGGCCTAACGAGCTGTTTACAGTAAATGTTAGACCTATGGTGTGATAGTCTTGTTAAATTCTTATCCAAAAGTGATAGTCGAAAGTAATAATTTCACGATTGATATCAGTTTTATATGTCGTAGGCTTTTTTCCCCATGATATATCTAGCAATGCCTTGAAGAGTAATCCAGCTAGAAAAAATCGCTTCTTGAGATTACAATCATATTTTAGGTCATCTACCATTCTAATTTTCCTTCTCACTGAATCTTCACACATCCTGCATATATGTCTCTCCAACTCCAAGTACACTTGTGCAGTGAACTTCCCTCGCAGGATTTGCAATTTCATAAGTACTAAAGAACAAAATAATATGTGAAGGCTTATTAGAGATGGTATTGCTGGAAGCAGTTTAATTGAAATGGTTGATAGCAATTAGCGTGCTTTGCCTTTAGCGAGATATTTACCTATTAACTTCATAGATGAATTTTTATTTTATAACATTACGTACTTTTATTCTCAGGGAAATGAAGATGGAAGATGAGAGAATTGAGGCTGAGAAACAACGGGTAATTAGATTTCTCATTGATCCAATCTGTTGAAAGTTGAAAAAAAAAATGTTTTTAATTTTCAAGTCACTAAAAGAGTCGACTACGCCACAATAAATTGTATGGTAACAAATATGGTTTTAGTTAAAGTTTTTGATCTTGAATTCAGGTGAAAGAAGAGGCACTACAGCTTGCTCGAATTTTTGAAACTGTTGGAGCCTTCAAGGTGAAGCGTAAGGGTGGGAAAGGAAAGCAAATCTTTGGAAGGTCAGTTGAGATACTAAATTGTGATGAGCAACTTTGTGATTATTTAGTCTACCTTTTGACATCAGCTCCATTGCAGTGTCACTTCTCAAGATCTTGTTGACATTATAAAAGCACAGCTACAGAGGTACTAATTTCCTATCTTTTCTGCCAGAGGATGTAGGTAGTAGTATGCGAACTATTCACCACTTTTAAGTTCATGTTGTCTGATTCATCTGGTTTATAAAGTCATCCAAGCATTTGGGTAAACTGACTTGATCGTCATTTGATATTTTTCAAACAGTGCTTATTTCTTTTGTGATTCTTTCAATGCAACCTAAGGTCTGATGCTACCTACTCGTCAACATTAGTCGTCTAGGACAACGGAATATGCGAATTCCATTGTTCATCCATTTCTAGGGCAAACAACATTGTTTTTCGAGCAATATGCTGCCTGTTTGTACGATCGCATAGTTGCTTGCTGCTACCTCTCTGCCCCAACAGAGAAAGAGGAGGGATAGCAAATCTGTTCTCTTATAGGAAGAGAAGTGACATACCAACTGCTTATTAGCAGTTTTTTACCGAACACACCAACTGCTTATTATTAGTTTCAGCACTTCTCAACAGACACATAACTGCTTATTTATAAATCGGTGTTTCAGCACTTTATGCTTATAAGCTACTTTTAATGAGCTAACCAAAACGGGCTTTCAAAGTCTTATAGCTAGATCAGATGTATTAAATGAGTTCCTACTTTAACTTTAATCTATTCACACACAATCTACTTGTAGGGAGGTGGACAAGAAAGTTGTGTCTCTGCCTGAGATTCGAGAAACTGGAGAATATGTTGCTGAATTGAAGCTGCATCCAGATGTTACAGCTCGAGTAAGGTTGACTGTGTTCGCCAATTAAGCGTAGGGGCTTTCTGGAGCAGTTGATGCCAAGTTAGGAATTTGCTGTATCGGCTCTCTCGGTCAAGGTATAGTCATTTGTTGATTTCAATGGCTATTATTCAAGCAAGGCGAATGGCGTAGGTGCTACATTAAATGCTTGTTATTCAAACCACACATTTACAGAGCACTTAACTACGTGGCCCCAAAGTTTTAGGCTTTAGTTCACAAACCTAAGTTGCTTATAAGAAATATATAAGAAAGGAGATCTTTATTTCAGGCTTGGGCTTGTGACTCGTGATTCAAAATTGCTTTGTCTATCTTGCAATTTTTTTGTTATCTGAGGTAGACTTTTAGTTTTTTACTAAGGTAAACGAGAATGAGCCAACAATTTTATGGTCCTCTCCACACTTTTTTTTTGGTTTTCCACCGGGTGTCCCACCTTACGG
>NW_017670267.1:908155-966840 GCF_001879085.1 Nicotiana attenuata | reverse complement strand
GTTTTCGTTTCCGTACGGTCGCCACCTACGGAGTAACGACCCCCCACCCCCCCCCCCTTAAAGGTGACTCCATACCCAAAGCTTGAACCTTAACAAAGGCGACTCCATATCCAAGGCTTGAATCCGAGACCATTGGTTAATCATGAATGAAGGAGTACTTTACACTACACCACAACCCTTGTTGCTCTCCACCCTTTAGTTTTTCCGATGAGGCTATGACTCGTGAGGGCAGATAAGTCAAACCCTTCTGAATTTCCACCTTTTTATGGTAGAACTCAAATTCTCTGAATTATATACAACTCTCTTCAAAACAAAAATCAACTTCATGTGTTCTAATACGAATAACATGACCTGCCCGTATTTTACTCTTTCCTCGTGCTGTCCCAACCCTGATCACGTTGAGTTTGGATGACGTGGTTGATTAGGTTCGTGACATGGATTTTGTTTGGGATGTTACTCCTCGTAGTTGATATGCATGAATATGTTATTGTCTTGGATAAACCTGTGCAACCTTTAAGTTGTTAAGATAATGCATAGTCAATAAACTTGATATAGATTTCTTATCCAGAACTGCTGTTTTCTTTTCTTTTTAATTCCATTTCAGGTGGGGGAGGATTGCTATAAACAATGTAAACATCAGATTCAGACTCCACATATGGACCCCAAGTTCTGTAAATTAATTTTCTTCTTTTGAGATCATTTACCCTGACGTGTAACATCAGATTTCTCATCCTAAGCCTTGTTATTTCATTTGTCATTGTGGGTCTTCATTGCGTTGGTTGTTATAAACTCCCATTATTCAAATCTTGTATCTATCTCTTCTTTTCCTGTTGTTTCTTTTCAATCATTTGTTTCCAACGTAATTATTTTATCAAAGTAAGACCTATCGTGTATTCAACTGAACTCATTACTTTTAGCTATGTGTACCCATGCAAAAAGTCTTAAATTTTTTGCATATAATAAAATCATAATCATTCAAAACCATCAACTCTAGTTCTGAATTTGCATAAAATTTTCTGCGTAGAATAATTTCCTAT
This sequence comes from Nicotiana attenuata, assembly GCF_001879085.1. NCBI lineage: Eukaryota > Viridiplantae > Streptophyta > Magnoliopsida > Solanales > Solanaceae > Nicotiana > Nicotiana attenuata. The sequence goes on along the minus strand of NW_017670267.1, from coordinate 965,803 downwards.
ATTTTTTATTTCTTGAGCTGCTTCATGTCATGGGAACGAGTTTGTCTAATCCTATATGTCCATGCATGGTGTTATAAGTCAAGTTTATAACTAGCGAGTTGAAACTTGAAAGTGCAGAGTAATATGCACTTTTACCTATGTTGCTCGGATTTTTCAAAATATTATCGCACCTATGTCAGATCCTCCAAAAATACATTACTTGTGGAGGATCCGACGCGCACCCAACAACATTTTTAAAGAGTCCTAGCAACGTAGCTCTAGACCATTTGTTCCTTGGTGATGAAAATTGCACTGGCGTTATCCATTGTCAAGTTGGAAGAGCCATAACCTGAAAAGTTGTGATAGGATAACAAGAATAATTATTTCTGAGTGTCGCTTTTGCCCATGTTAATCCTCTAAAATTCTTTTTTGCTGTTTGGTCATCATCTGGGGCCCCAATACAGAGGCAACTAAACTTAATATTCTAAGACCAGGCAAATTATGCACACTTATAATAAAAATATAACGATAAAGTTGTTTCCATGTGACCTATAGATCACGGGTTTGAACCTTGAAAGCAACCACTAATACTTGCATTAAGGTAGGCTGTTTACATCACACCCCTTGAGGTGCGGCCTTTCCTCGAACCCTGCGTGAAAATGAGATGCCTTGTGCATCGGGCTGCCTTAAAGAAATGCCAAAAAACAAGTGTTTTGGTATTTGAAAGATCAGCTAGTTCTTATCTGAAATATCTGATTGGTTTGGCACCCTTTGGCTGAAAAGAACAAACTTTTGCGAACTAATCCTCATAAAGTTGTGATGATTAGTAAATTAGTACTACAAGTTTCATATCAACAACTGGAACCAGTGAGATTAGTTCAAAGCAGTAGGTATACTTGTTTTATTTGAGATGGATACTATTTTCTCATCAGCCATAGAACATGAGTGGAGCATATGTGTACAAACAAAAGGTCCGACAAACAGTTCTTAATTCCTTGACAATCAGTTTTTTCCTAATTAATTTAAGGTTATAAATATACTAATTGTGTTTTTTACAGCGCAATTTTAATTGATTATAGCATGTTATTGCTCAATGTTTTAGGTTGCTATATCATTGCTAGGCAGGGGCGGATCTAGGGTGTAATATACGGGTTCCCGGGAACCCAGTAACTTTTGCGTAGATTTTGTATTTTTGTTAAAAAAATTATTAAATATCTATAAATATCTATTTGTGAACCCAGTTATTATTGTATATTAATTTGAAATTGCGACAGAAACCCATAAACTTAAAATCCTGGATCCGCAGGAAGAGTTACTTGTTGGTGCATGTCAATTTCATCTGTTGCCGGTGTGCATAGAATTTAAACTCATTTATGATAAATACTTTTCACAATTAAATAATCTTTTTTTTTTGTGTGTGAACTCAAACATAAATTTTTCAAACTTTTAGATTTAAAATTTACAATAGAAGTAGTTGAAAAAATCTGTAGTCAAGTAAATGAAAGTAAAAAAAGAGATTATTGGGAGTTATTTATTCCAAAACTAGCAACCATGGCTTGTTAAACAACGTTGGTGCATAAGCACGGGGGAGCCGCAATTTGAACTTTATAGTTAGGTTTTAAATTCTAAGATATCGATGTCAACTATTTGTAGCTTGATTTTGAATGTAATATTTGTACATATTTGATAAATTTATACTCACTTCCACTATATTCTTGGCTGCTGAAAAATCATACTGTTTTTTAAAGGATTTCAACATGTACTCAGTGGTCGTAAATAAATTTTACACAATCCGCGAAATAAAGTTGCAGTAATTGATTACTCGCCTTATTTCGTAAAATACTGATTCCATTGTTAATAGGTGCTCGTATGTTTAAATTACCTTTAATGTAACTTGATAATAAATTAATTAAACTTTTTCAGAAAACCAGTAACAAACAACAGGGAAAAAGAAAACTAAGAAACATTGAAAGTCATGGACATGGTTTTCTCAGTGCAATTTCTGGGGATCGGAGAATTTAACAAAAACCAACCAGCTGGCACGTTGAGAAGCACGCCACCTCAGCAATATCTTTTTTGGCTGAGTTGTCCACACGATACTCCCAATGAACTCAATTTCCCCACATGCCATGGCAATCATGTCCCTTCTTTGTCTCTTCTTGTGATTTATTAGTTGTGAAAAATTAAACTCTACTACACACAATATATAAAATCACATGAATTAGAGGTTTAATTATACTACTGTTTACCTCGAAAATACGAGTAACAATTAAATTTGATTTGTGGTTTTAAAGATATGTGATTAGATTCAATACCAATTAATAATCAAGAAATGTGAAGTAGAAGTGAAAGAAATAAGTGAATCAAACCAATATAACTCAGCAGCAGTGACCTCGAGTTTAGTGACCTCGAGGTGGGTTTAGAACAGTAAGAACAATTAAGCGAGAAAAGTAAAGTAAGAGCAGTAGAGCTAAAGGACAATTCTGATAAACAGTAGGCAAAAAGTAGAGAGTATATTCTTTGCTCAATGACTCGATCATGTTACAAATGATTGAGGTCTCCTTTATATAATAGGGGAGCCCTAAATAAGGTATATTTCTATTTACAGTAAGGAATATTCTTGGTACAACTGTCTAACCGCCTGGTACGAAATAGTACAATCCTATTCCGGGATTTGCGCCGTTATCTTGGGGACGTGATAGGAATCTAGCCCATTATGTTACAAGTCCGTAACGGTACTATTCCAGGGTCGAGCATACTCGACCTCGATGTGCATCGTGCTCTGTCTTCGAACTCGGGTCTGGTCCCTCGAGCTCGAACTCGACCTTGCCTGAATTCGGACTTTGAACGACCTCTCGAACATATAGATCGAAGGGCATTCGATCTCGACCGTATACAGATAGTCCCCGCATTTCTTAGAGTAAGATGATAAGAAACGATTTGAACTTTGTTTTCCCGGAGCCTTTAGTGACGGCGTCATTCCCGTGACGTGTGCGCTCGAAGTGATTGAAACGTCCCGTCGGTTCGCTTCCCCAAAATATTAAATGCACGCTAGTACTGGTCGGCCATTAGCGTCGCTGGTCCGTCGTCACCTTTCTATAAATATGGGGCTACTTCTTCAAATGATGGACTTTACTCTTTCATCACTTTCGCTCTGATTCTTCTTCATTTTTTTTCCTAATCATCTACTTCCACCGCTCCTTTGAGCGCCGGAAAACGCCAAGTCCTTGTGAAACACCACCTGCTACGATCTGTATTCTTCAGCTTAAAATCATGGCTAAAACTTCCAAAACGGTCCCCAAAAAAGATAAAGCGTTGTCTTCTTCTTTCTCTCAGCCGACCAAACCGGTGATGCCACCGACTCTTGAAGAAATCACCCCCGGCCCTTGCGTGATTAAGAAGGGCTTCAGCATTGAAAATCCCCCGGATGTCCCGGGCCAATGCGAGCATGCGTCTCGATATCTTAGTTTGATATCGGAGAAGAACCTCGAAGCAATGAAGAGGGACTGCAGCTGGGGCGACGAGGTCTTGGTTCAGATCCCGAGCCCTGAGGAAAGCATTACTACCCACGTGGAGGGTTTTTTGAGTGTTTATACTTACCCCTTCACACTGGGTCCCCTCGATCCGGTGGTGATCGACTTCTGCAAAACATATGAAGTCACCCTCGGCCAGATTCACCCCTCCTTTTGGCGCATCGTGATCATGTTGCGCTACTTTTCCGAAAAGATTGAGGGGTTGGAATTGACCCTCAACCACCTGATTCGATTGTATCAGCCCCAGCTATTTCGAGGGCTTATCAAGCTGCAACATCGAACAAAGAAAGCCTTCTTTGCCAGTAACGACGAAACCAAAGATCGAGGCTGGATGAGATGGTTCGTCAGAGTAAGGACTTCCAATGTCATCCCCAGGGATAAAATGCCGTTCCCGGAGAGATGGAACTTTGATCGTAAGTGGAGTTCTTCTTCCCAGTATTTACTCATATTCAGCTTTCGTGTCTCACAATGCCTTTACCCTTTCTGTAGCCATTGCCTGGGCGCCTCACGTGGTCCCCGACCTCGAGGATTGGGTCCAAAAATTAGCTTCCACCTCCTCCTACGATGAGCGCAAATAGTGTGAATTATCGAGGGGCAAGTGGGAGGCCAAACATCATGGTAAATTCTATTCCCAAGTTTCAGATACTTTTCATTTGCTGGTGGCATCAACTTAGTCACGTTTACTGGTGCAGGCATCGGAGATGTATCCGAAATGAGGCCACCTCCTCCCGCGGAGAAGACTGTGCCCTCGACCCCCAAATTGGAGAAAGACAACAAAAGAAAAAGGGCTCCGAAGCCTGAAGATTCCCAGGATGAGGCGGTACCGGCCCGGAAGTCGAGGAGAAGACTCATTCATGTGGACTTGGATTCAGCCATCAAATGCTTGGAGGATGAAGAGAACGATGGTGGAGAATCGACGTTGGTACCTCGAACCAGGAAACCCATCGAAGCCGTCAATGTCTCCGGACGTGATGCCTTGCCACTTGATGAAGGGACTCCGAATAGAGACACGGAAAAAACCCTTGAGTCCTCCGAGATCGAGATCGTACCTCCTTCTTCAACAAATATACCGAAGGGGACAAGCGCTGAGAGGGCCGAAACTAGCTAGAGTGCCCCGAGCGAGGAGCTCGGGGCCATGATAATGGGTCATTCATTTTCTCTTCCAGCTTACTCCGAAGAGACAATAAAGGATTCACGGGCTTTGCAAACACCCGATCCGAGCAAGATCCTCGAAGAAAACCCCTTTCGGGATTGTTTCACCGGGATTGGCGACGTTGCTGACCTTAACGATGCATCCACCCTTTTTGAGGAGGCTCAACGTCTTCTTTCTCAGGTAAATGCTAACTTTCATTGTCGTAACTTCCTCTTCCCTTCCTTTCTCTTGACTGACACATCTTTACCTCGTGTATAGTCCATCACCATATTTAGAGCTGAGCTGAGCCAGTGTGAGGCCGAGCTTAGGATGGTTTCAGATGAGGAGAAAGCCCTGAGGCTCCTCTGTGGTCAGAAGGAGGAGGAGCTTAAGGACCTTCGAGCTGAGTTGGCCAAGGCTCGAAAAAACGAGACCGAGCTGGATGAGCAGGTAACTATGATTTTAACAGAGTATGGTCTTCTTGGCCTTACTTCGGAGGCTAATACTTCGATGTCTCAGCTGCAGCAGAAGTTGGAGATGATTGGGCAGCTTCGCAGCGAGGTTGATCAAGTTAAGGCTGACTGCCATAGGTGGAAAAAGAACATGGATCAGCTCGCTGCCGATAAGGAAGCTGTTACAGTCCAACTGACCTCGGCTGAAACTCAACTCCATGGTCTTAAAGCGAAGGGTCTGGCCCAGGCCCGAAAAATTGAGGAGTTAGAGGCGGAGCTTGCTAGAGCCCAGGCTGAAGCTGCACAAGCTAAGGCTGAGGTTGAGAAGACGAAGGCCACGACTACCAAGACCATTGCCGTGTACTTAAAAGATGCTGTGGCTGTTCAAGCAGAGCTCAGGGAGGCCTCCGACCGGGAAAAATGGAATAATGATTTGGCCAACTGCCAATCCTGGAGGGAGACTCTCGAAGAAATCCACGCCCAAGGGTTTGACCTTACTGAAGAGATAGCCGAAGAAAAGGCGCGGGAAACCGATGCCAGGTTTCTTGTCTCTTCTGATGACGAAGATGTTGTGAATGGATCCGAGGGCGGGGAAGGTGAGGAAGGTGTTCCCGAGGAAGAGGAGGCTCCCGAAAATAGAGCTGCCGAGGGTGAGTTTCCCGAGAAAGCTACTTACGGGGACGTAACCCCAAAATAAACTAGGTTCTCTTTTTTCTTTTTTGTGTAAGGGCCCCTCGTGGGTGTTGTAAATATACTTTTGTAAAACATCCTTTGTGAATATGAAGAACCTTTTTGCTCTATCCTCAACTTGTGTTGAATTTCATTTTGTTCTTACTCGTGGAAAATTCAATTATATAATTCGAATGATTGGTCCGAGTATTGGTTTGGACTCAGAACATAATAAACCCTTAGATTTTTATTGATAAATATAATAATCCTCGAGCTAATTTTGATGCGAGCTCGGGATATCATGACTCTTGAGTCTGAGTTGAGTGAGAATGAGGTCTTGAACTATATGTTTTGGCCCTTAAGCCTTTCGAAGTTGGCCCTTAGGCTCTTATATATCGGCCCTTAGGCTCCTTAAGTTGGCCCTTAGGCTCTTTTAGATCGGCCCTTAGGCTCTTTTAGATCAGCCCTTAGGCTCTTTAAATTGGGCCAATTCAGCCTCTAGGATGGCTATATAATTTTCCCTCTTTTTGGGTAAAAGACTTAGTGAAAATTTTGTTATGCCTTAGCATGTGTTTTCCGTACCCATTAGGTTTTTTGAAGGTTCGATGAATCGGAACTTTATTAATAGTTTGTTTGTGTAAACATAATCGAACACCCCTTGAGGTTTTTTCGAAGGCTGATGTTATCGAAGACTTTAAATTATTCGAGGGTTGAATTTATCGAAGCCCTTCATATTTTGCTTTTGCCAAGGGTAGCCTGATTTAACAGGTTTTTTCAATGTGTTTGAAGGCCTTTAATTTTTGGCGGAGGTCAGACGTCTCCGAGCCGCATTATTTCAGGCGTAGCCTTTATATGACCGTAGTCTTTAGTATGGCCGCAGCCTTTTATATGGCCGTAGCCTTCGGGTGTGTCTTTTGGACTTGTTTCCCGATAACCTTTCGAACTTGTTCGAAAAGTTAGTCCCCGAGTATATTGGCCTTGGCCTTTGCTTCGGGGGGATGCCTCTTTGAGGTCTTATGAGTCCGAGTTTTCGATGGCTCGGGCAAGCTGACTGTCAATGACCGTCCCCGAGTATCTCGGGGTTGCATTCGTGCTTTGGCCCTTGAGCCGTTTCCCGTATGATTACAAGTGTAGAGCTCGTATAATAGTAGACTTCTTTGAGACACAAAGCCTTTTTTTATATAAATAGGAGGCTTCTTCAAATAATTGATACATGCATACATGTTGCCATCGAGGCTCGATTATTCTATATGGGACACGATTCATCTGACCGTTTGGCCCATTACAAAGTTTTCCTATCGAGTCCCTCTTAGGCTTGAAGTATTTTCTTCGAAAATATGATCTCCGAGGGTGATGCCCCCAGTATTCGAAGTTGATTGAAAAGAAGCCTTGGATACTGTTGAGTTCTCCTTAGGTAGCATATAGTTGTTGCCTCGTTAGAAACCTTGTCGGTAAAACCCTGTCGCGCCCCTTTTTTCCCTCCTTGCGGCGGGAGAATCGGGTTTATGACATTTTGGGGTATGGGGCAACTCGTTCCTTTTGGGAACTGGGTTTTGCATTTTTTGAAGAGTCGCCACCTAATGATTTAGGGTGCATTAGGACACCTACAAAGTTCACTACAACTACATTTTTTGATAACTAGAGATAGGGTAAGGGCTTGAAATTATCCTAAGGGGAAGGTGTTAAGCACCCCTCAGGATCCACTAGTGTGGTTCCCGGCCAAACAATTCTTTGTGAATTTGGTGCAATTAACATGTAAGCAGATAAGGCTCAAATAAGAGGGGATTTTTGATAATAGGCTAAGTCTAGGTGATTTGGCGATTGTTTATGCTCCCGCTTGATTATGTTTCAATGTCATAATATGGTTAAATGATGAAAAATGGGCTCTAATTGTGAATTTTACACATTGCAGGATGGTGAGCCTATATGATGCCTTAAAGTTGTGATTGGAGTTGCATTGGAGCAAGAAAGACCCCTCGGAGCTGAGTGCGCGCAAAAACTAGACAAAGAATTGAAGAAAAAATGGCCTGAACTAGCGCGAGCTCTAGCACGAGGACTAGCGCGATCGCGCTAGTCTAGAAGCGGGAGGCAGAATGTCAGGAAACTAGCGCGAACTCTAGCGCGAGCATTAGCGCGTTCGCGCTATTCCCAGTCCGGAAAAGATCTGTTAGGGGCAAAATTGGAAATCTGGAGGGAATTTCACTTAACCTATATAAAGTCAAGCTTGCCCAAGGAGTAAAATATCAAGGTTTTCATAGTTTAGTGCAAGAAACATAGAGGCAAGAGGCAAGGAGGAAAATCCAACATCAAGTTCTTCTTTTCTTCTTCTTGTTTTTACGTTTTGAATGAAATTAAACATTATTGAGATGAACACTGCTATGAGTAGCTAAAACCCATTGTTCTAGGGTCATGGGTGAAACATGATTGTTGTTGTTCAGTGTTCAATTTAACAAAGTTGGTTTAATCATATTGGGTTGTTTATTTAATTCTGTTCTCAATTATTTTGCTGAGCAGCTAACAGTGGAATACTATCTACGAATCTAGAGTTGAACTCGAAAGTGGGAACTTTGGATTGCATATAGAATTATATAGAGCAAGTTCTTGAACCCGGGCATCGGGGAACGGATTCGCAATTAGGATAGACATATACCTAATTGCCTTGCTTGGTTGAAATACATGATTTATAAATGCATTCTTGTTAATTTTAATTCCACAGACATATAGGCATTAAGTTAACTTGAATAGGCGAGTAAGGAGCCGACAGATTCTTATGAGCAATATTAACCCTGTCAATCAACAACCCAGATAAATCAATTAGTTATTTTAAGCCAAGAACGCAACATGATTGTTAACTAGCCCGTGACCCTGGAATACTCTCTCCTACTGATTGTCATTCGAAATTGCTATTTGTTTGGTTGATTATTTTAGTTAGTTTATTAATTGATATTTTAGGTAGTAAATTAAAGACGAATATCCTTTGTGAAAAATCTCTTGGATCGATAAGTTAATTGAGTTTGAACCAGTCAACAGTTAATCACAAGTCTTCGTAGGAACGATACTCTACTCACTACTTTATTACTTGACGATCACGTGCACTTGCATGAGTGTTTTGGTCGCAACAAATTTTTGGCGCCGTTGCCGGGGACTTAGAAATTAGCTACTTGAGTGAATTAAGCTTTTATTAGTTATTTGTTCAAGCTATAATTTTCAGTTTACCTTGTTTGTGAACACAGGCTTTTCTTCTGAATGCGGAGGAGCCGAAGCGCAAACAACCTACTTCCCCTTGATCCTGAAATTGAACGAACACTTCACAGAGTGAGGAGGGAAGTAGACGCAAGAACCAGAATTGATAGAGAGTTGGACATAGTAGTCCAACCACAGCCATTAGAGATGGCAGGGAATGAGGAACGCGCAGTTATTGAAGCCGCAAGGCCCAGTCTAGCTAACATGACTCAGGCTATTGTGAAGCCTGATATCACAGGGCACTTTGAACTCAAGCAGTACATGGTGCAGCTGATCCAGTCCACAGGGCAATATGTGGGTCTATCTCATGAAGACCCGCAAAGGCACATTCAGAATTTCTTGGAAATTACGGACACTTATAATTATTCGAATGTTTCCAAGGACTATGTCAGGCTGATACTTTTCCCCTTTTCACTGCTTGGGGACGCTAAGGAGTGGTTGCAGAAGGAGCCCGCAAACTCAATCCGTATTTGGAATGATCTAGCAAGGAAATTCTTAATCAAGTTTTTCCCCACTAAGAAAACAAAGGTATTGAGGAGTCAAATTCTTGGGTTCGAACAACGAGATGGCGAGACACTTTGTCAAGCATGGGAAAGGTACAAGAAGATGCTCAGAGACTGTCCACATCATTGCCAAACTAACGGGTATTGGGTCACACTTTCGTGGATGGGTTAGATGATGCCTCAAAGATGAATCTTGATTCAGCTTGTGGGGGTAGTTGCATGGCCAGACCGTACAGTGAAATCCAAATCATGCTAAATAACTTCACTGCTAATGATCATAATTGGCAAGGTGAAGGTGATTCACGAAAGGCAATTAAGCAGAAATCAGCAGGAGTACTTGAGCTCGACGACTTGACAGCCATGAGAGTCGATATTGCAAAGTTGGCTAATCAGATGACTAGGATGACAATGTAGCAACCACAACCAATGCAACATGTACAACAAATGGCTATTTCCTGCGAATTATGTGGTGACAATCATGTGAGCGACATATGTCCTACGAATCCTGAATCCATATACTATGTGGGGCAGCAGAACAGAGGTCCACCGAATCAGCATGCACAATACGGGAATTCTTACAATCCAAATTGGAAGAATCATCCCAACTTCTCATGGGGTGGAAATCAGCAGAATCAGAATCATTATAGACCCCAAGGGAATTTCAATCCACCTCAGAAGCCACCCCAACAAATGGAAGAGAGTACAAATGATTTGCTAAAGAAGTTGTTTCTTGACAATCAACAGCTCAGAATTGATTTCTGAAATCTTGGAAGGCAGATGGGGCAGTTAGCAACGAATCAGAACACCAAACCTGCAGGCGCTCTCCCCACTGATACAGAAAAGAATCCTCAAGTGAATGCAGTTACACTCAGAAATGTGGGAACGATACTCTACTCACTACTTTATTACTTGACGATCACGTGCACTTGCGTGAGTGTTTTGGTCGCAACAATTTTAATACACAAATGCTTGGAAGTAAACAAAGTATGAAAGAGCAGTTATAAAAGGGCTGATTTTGGAAAGAAGTCATAATATTTTAAAGACAAAGAAAGAAAGGGGAAGGGGGTCCTAGATTTATTCATAATATGGATCACATCAATGCAATACCCGGTAATCACTCCTCAAAGAGGGGCTACACGGGGTATTAGCGCACCGTTCATCATATCCATATTTACCCTTCCCACCCTGTTAAGGTACTAAAGCACGAATTGGTCTCGACCACTATTGCATTCTATTACCTGTCCCATTCCTATCAGTCCCGGAGGCACTTAGGACTACTATTCCTAAAAGGGAGGGATATTAGGCTGACTTGGGGTTTTAAAGGTGAAAAATCTAAGGCGACATACAAAACACATAGGACTGCACATTAAAAGGGAAAGCACGTAAACACTAAAGGCTCATATATACCTCCTCAAACAAATCAATCAAATAGCATGACTCAAACAACAAGCAGGGTCTGAAAATATTAAGACAAAAAGAGAGTTTAAGTTGTTGAAGCAGACCAATTTATTACATAACTCGGATAAGAAGTCCGAATCAGGCCTGACTGCTGGTTGTAGCAATTATTAATTATCAGAAACGGGCTCAGTTTTATTTATTGTTATTACCTAAGGTTTGCCTAAGTGTTTGGGGCAGAATCCTATAAGCATGGTATCTATTACGGATTCAGAATGTGGCAAAGCAGTAACAAACTTAAAAATGAGCGGTTTGAAATCCTATAGGCGTGCTTGCTAAACCGTGTTAAATAGAGAGATCGAGTTACTTAAGAACTAGTTCAGAATAGATTGATTTTAAATTAGACTAGTTTCAGATTCTGCAGATGATGGTATCCATTATTGCTGGTTTTAACTCCTATAGATATGATATCTAGTGTTGCTGATTTTAATTCCTATAGATATGATATCTAGTTGAACGAGAAATGAAAACATGCAGGTTTTCATGTGGGAATTCCTATAGGCATGATCTCTATACATTATACCGATTTTAACCTTATAAACATGATACTCATTTATAGCCGTTTAGATCCCAGAGCATGATGTCTAAGTGGTAAAAAAACGTGCAGAATAAAGTCCTTTAGGCAGGTTATCTAGGTGTGAAGTTGAACATGCAGAATTTTAAATGAACCCCTATAGGCATGGTATCTAAAATGCAGAATTGAACATGCCAGATGTAAAACAGTCCTATAGGCATGCTTTCTAAATGCAGAATTGAATCATTCAAAACACAAATCCTATAGGCATGTTTTCTACCCTTGAGCATGCATAATTACCCATCCCTTTTTCACTAGCCAACCCCAAATGTTCATTACAAATTATTACAGACCAGTTGCTGAGATACATCAAGGAAATACATAAAAAGGGAAATTACAACCATAGGAAGCCTGATTCTGACTTCCTCTCTGAGTTATGGAACAAAACGCCTCAAATACCACTTGTTTCAAAGACTTTCTCATACCTGGGTGTGTCAGAGTTCCCTAAGGGTCTCAAGGAACCCCGGACAGTGCTTACACCCAGGTTCAATAGAACTAGATAGAGATTAGTGTAGTGTAGAAGGGCCAGCCCTTATGTGTCCAAGTTCAGAGGGAGCTCATGGGTCCCAAGGCAAGGCTCACACAAGAGGGGCAGAACTTAAGTCTAAGAAAATAGTGGAAGTGCAGGAATAGAGTTTTAAAACTGAGGGGGTAAAAGAGAGGGGTAAAGGGTGGTAGGAAAACAGTAATTAGTAAAATACAGAGTTGATAACTTCATACAAAGGGGGTCATGGGTTGGGAATTCATTGCAAAGAGCCTATATACTTAGGCAAGGGTCGGCTTTGGGCATGCACAACAATAGAAAATGCCGTCCTGCCTATAAGCCAACCAGAATACACAACAATAGAGAAAACATGGAGGTTGTGATCCCAGGGGGATCAAGTTTGGGTCATGGACAGCAATGTTCAATGCTGCCATGCCCCAAACCAACCACAAATACCAAACACATTGGGGATGGGGATTTAAGGTTCACAAGCCATGATAAGTAAGTAACAGAAACATTAATTCAGAACAAAAAAGGCAGAATACAACATGCTTAATACTGGAACTTAGTTAAATACAAACAGGAGACAAACAAGAATGAAAGAAACAGTAAAGAAACATGTTGTTGTTGATGCTGAAAATTAGTTAGAACATACCAGTCAGAGAAGCAAAGTGCAGTATAGAAAAGTAAGCAGGACTCCAAAGTCTAGCATTGGCTTTCAGCCGGCTAAATAGACAGTAGCACAAGTAGCACTAAAGCAAGAGAGAGTTTTTGAGTGTAAGTGTGTGTTCTGAACTTAAAATTGTTCGTGTGTTTGAAAGAAGAGAAGGTGGGTATTTATAGTTTTGAAAACAAGTAAAAATTAAGGTAATAAGCAAAGACTTAACATAAACATGGAAACAATCACAATCAGAATCAATTACCATAAGTACTTTCCATTAATCAAGGAAGTACTGCTCGAACAGATACTAATCAGGCTAATTAAGGAAAGAAATCAGTTTGGGGACAGATTGATTCTTGCCATATAAGGGGCAGTAAAAGTATCAAGGTAAATATTTGAGTCTAAGTACGAAAACATACTTAATTTTGGAAAAGTATTCAAGGTAAAACATCACAGTAATTAAGGAATGGAGTCAGTCAATTTAAACAAACGAATAAAATTAGGGTTCGTAAGAAAACCGTTTTGCAATCAGTCGCAACATTGAGGGGGTCAGAATCAATCAAGAAAGGATCGCGAATTCGCATCTCAACATATAAATAGAATGAACAACAGTATCAGACATGCAAGTCCAAACCCCTTGGCAAAAGGAAACAACCTAAACATACAGTAGTAGCAGGAATAAGCTAGGACTTAGTAGTGGAAGAGAGCCATTGGAAACTCAGCAATCGAGTAGGTCAAGTAGTCACAAAAATGCAGAGAACATAGTAACAGGTAAAGGAGATCAACACATAGAAACAAGTAAAGTCTTCAAACTTACAGCAACAAGTAAGAAAAAACCTTTTAAGAGATTAGGGTGTTTAACGACAGAGCTGAGTTGAAACGGTAAGAACTCAGAATCAGATAAGTCAAACAATACAAAAGGTTCAAACACAAAGAACTTAATCGAACCAAACATGCATATAAAATAAACCAAGAGGATTTCAGAAACTTTTATGGATAAAAATGAGAGAATGAATAGATTTAAAAAAATCTTTTAAAATTAAGGAAAAGTAATGAAGCACTTGGCATATTATATATATATATATATATATATATATATATATATATATATATATATCATTTTGAAGGCTATTTTTCATATTGAAAATATATAGGGAAAAATTTGGGTGTAAACAGCTGCCCTATTTACCCGGGAATGATGAAAGAGTTTTCGGGTAAAGATATGATGGCCAATTTTGACCGAGCGAAATGGTTTTGGAGAGAGGTTCAGGCCGCACCCTGGCTTCTGAGCTGCCTACATATCCCTGGTTTTACAGGAATCAGGCCATATGTAGTTCAGGATCCGTCGGCGGAGTATGCCGAGGGGTATTTTCCAAGAACGGACGTTATATTTTAGGCTGGTCGAGTGTGAGTGGACGATTTACGGTAATGGTTAGGTTTGATATGGCTGCGGGAACTGGAGCGGGCTCCTTCCGAGACGGCTGTTGCATGCCGGTTTTACCTGCAAATAGAAACAATACAAGCGTATATCGTGCATAACTTTAGACATGATGCAAGTTCCCGCCGAACCATGAATGCTGTCTTCGGACGGTTAGGGTGACGTCCTTAGACCATGACGTCCTGGGCCATGAAGTGTGTAATAAAGGATTCACAGGCTATGAAATGATGCTCTCGGGCTATGAAAATGATGCCTTTGAATAATGATATGCAAAAGATTGAAAGGGATCCTCAGGCCATGACATGGTGTTCTCGGGCTATGAGGATGGTGCCTCTGAACGATGACGCCTTTGGATAGGTTGGCGATATTTTAGCCCATGAATGATGCAGTAGCGTGTGGCGATCTTTCAGCCGTGCAGATATGGCGATCTTTCAGCCTTGCAATGCATATGAGGCAATCTTTTAGCCCATGCAGATGCAGTACGAGGCGATCTTTCAGCCCATGTAGATGCAGTATGAGGCGATCTTTCAGCCCATGCAGATGCAATATGAGGCGATCTTTCAGCCCATGAAAAGCAGTATGAGGCGATCTTTCAGCCCATGCAGATGCAGTATGAGGCGATCTTTCAGCCCATGCAGATGTAGTATGAGGCGATCTTTCAGCCCATGAAATGCAGTATGAGGTAGAGCTTAACCTCGGAAGGCAGAATAGTAGCCTTATGCAGATCTGAAGGCAGAATGGTAGCCTTATGCAATGCAGAAATGTAGATGAAGACAACGTTTAGTCTCGGAAGGCAGAATGGTAGCCTTGTGCAAATTTGAAGGCAGAATGGAAGCCTTATGCAATGCAGAAATGCAGATGGAGACATCGTTTAGTCTCGGAAGGTAGAATGGTAGCCTTATGCAAATTTGAAGGCAGAATGGTAGCCTTATGCAATGCAGAAATGCAGATGGAGATAGCGTTTAGTCTCGGAAGGCAGAATGGTAGCCTTATGCAAATTTGAAGGCAGAATGGTAGCCTTATGCAATGCAGAAATGCAGATGGAGACAGCGTTTAGTCTTGGAAGGCAGAATGGTAGCCTTATGCAATGCAGAAATGTAGATGGAGACAGCGTTTAGTCTCGGAAGGCAGAATGGTATCCTTATGCAAGAAATAAAATAGCAAATGACAGTAGAGTTTTCTTAGCTGATAACATATTGCGGCGTGGTGATTACTGGGAGCGTTGTGACATACGGAACATTGCGGGTGCGAGCTGATAGCAAATATTGGTAAGTGCAATGGTTCAGAGAATTGTGTTCTTGAACAAGATTTGCCCTGTGAGTGTATAGTATGCTTAATGATTTCATAATCCTAGTGCCTGCATCAAAAGAAAAATTGTGAGTTTTGTAAAATGGGAGGGTTAGTTCGTATCCCCCGCTAGTTTTGCTTGACCTGTGGCTTCGATCTGGTGATACTGTATGTATCACTGGGGTAGCGTTGCTAATCAAGGCAATTTTAGTAATAAAACGTGCATGATTTCGTAAAAAATGACATAAGTGTACAGTTAAAAATAGCTTTTATATGAACCGACGACTGTGACGTGGTTTGGGACATTGCGACCTTTATTGCTATGGAATTTTGAGGGTCCTCCTCAAAATTCTGCCCCAATTTGATGGGTTGGTGATTCTGACTGCTGCTTGCGACGATCGGCTGAAATTGCTTCGAAATTTTGAGGGTCCTCCTCAAAATTCTGCCCAGTTTCCAATTTCGGGGAAAATGAAAATTTTATTGAATTGTGACCGAACCCATAGGGCTGCCTACGTATCCCCTCTAAACGGGAATCAGGTCAGGCGTAGTTCAATTACATTATGCAGGGAGAACATAAAGATTACACATAGTAGCGCTTGACTGCATCTGAATTAATCGGCTTTGGCCAAACTTCTCCATCCATTTCTGCGAGTATGAGGTCTCCTCCTGTCAGAACCCGGTGAACCATGTACGGACCTTGCCAATTAGGAGAGAACTTCCCTTTGGCTTCATCTTGATGCGAAATTTTTTTCTTTAACACCAGCTGTCCCGGTGTGAACTGTCTTGGCTTGACCCTTTTGTTGAAGGCTTTGGACATTCTGTTCTGATAGAGTTGACCATGGAAAACTGCGTTTATCCTTTTTCCATCTATGAGAGCTAGTTGTTCATAACGGCTTTTCACCCATTCTGCGTCGTCAAGCTCAGCTTCCTATATGATCCTTAAGGAAGGAATTTCTACTTCGACGGGAATGACGGCTTCTGTACCATAGACCAGCATATAGGGGTTGCCCCGATCGATGTGCGGACTGTGGTGCGATAGCCCAATAGAGCAAACGATAACTTCTCGTGCCACTATTTGTGCTTTTCTATCATTTTCCTCAATATCTTCTTGATATTGTTGTTGGCGGCTTCCACAGCTCCATTCATTTAAGGCCTGTAGGCTGTGGAATTCTTGTGGATAATTCTGAAGGTTTCTCACATACCTTTCATTAGGTCACTGTTGAGATTGGAGCCATTATCAGTGATGATCGACTCTGGGATACCGAATCGACAAACAATTCGGTCGCGGACGAAGTCTACCACGACTTTCTTAGTTACTGCTTTGTAAGATGCTGCTTCGACCCATTTAGTGAATTAATCGATTGCTACTAGGACAAACCTGTGTTCGTTTGAAGCAGCAGGCTCAATTGGACCAATAACATCTATTCCCCAGGCGGCGAATGGCCAGGGTGAGCTTGTTGCATTGAGCTCATTTGGCGGCACTTTTACCATGTCGGCATGAATCTGACAGCGATGGCATTTTCGGACGTACTGGATGCAATCCGTCTCCATAGTCATCCAAAAGTAACCAACCCGGAGTATATTCTTTGCTAAAAGAAAACCATTCATATGTGGACTGCAGGTCCCAGCATGAATTTTCTCTAGTAGCTTGGATGCTTCTTTTGCGTCGACACACCTTAATAATCCCAAATCCGGAGTCCTCCTATACAGGATTCCTCCGCTGTGAAAGAAATTGTTAGACAACCTCCGAAGTGTGCGCTTCTGGGTATGATTGGCAAGCTCCGGGTATTCTCTTTTCGCCAAATATTCCTTGACATCATGGAATCAAGGTTTTCCGTCTGCTTCCTCTTCAACATGGGCACAGTAAGTTGGCTGACTATGAATTTTCACTGGTATGGGATCAATGAAATTCTTATCGGGATGCTGTATCATGGATGACAGGGTAGCCAATGCATCGGCGAATTCATTCTGGATTCTGGGAACAAGTCGGAATTCTGTCTTTGTGAACCTCTTTCTCAATTCCTGTACATGATGCAGATACGGGAGTATCTTGGAGTTCTTGGTTGCCCATTCTTCTCGTACCTGATGTATAAGTAAGTCTGAATCTCCGATTACTAACAGTTCTTGGATGTTCATGTCAATGGCCATTTTGAGCCCTAAGATGCAAGCTTCGTATTCGGTCATATTGTTGGTGCAGGGAAACCTGAGCTTGGCGGACGCTGGATAATGCTGACCGGTTTCTGATACCAAGACTGCTCCTATGCCAACTCCCTTGAAGTTCGTTGCCCCATCGAAAAACATTCTCCAACCATCATAGGACTCTGCAATATCTTCTCCTACGAATGATACTTCTTCATCAGGAAAATACATCTTCAGAGGTTCGTATTCTCCATCCACGGGATTCTCAGCAAGATGATCTGCCAGGGCCTGTCCCTTGACCGCTTTCTGAGTTACGTAGACAATGTCGAACTCACTCAACAGGATTTGCCACTTGTCTAGCTTGCTAGAGGGCATGGGCTTCTGAAAGATGTACATTAAAGGATCCATCCTTGATATGAGATATGTAGTATAGGCACAGATGTAATGCCTTAGCTTCTGAGCGACCCAAGTCAAAGCACAACAGGTGCGCTCCAAAAGAGAATACTGGGCCTCATACGGAGTGAAATTCTTGCTGAGATAATAGATGGCTTGTTCCTTTCTTCCTGTTTCATCATGTTGCCCCAGAACGCAATCGAAAGCTCCATCCAATACCGCAAGGTAGAGTAATAGGGGTCTACCTGGCTCAGGCGGGACCAAGACTGGTGGTGTTGACAGGTACTCCTTGATTCTGTCGAAGGACTTTTGACAGTCGTCGATCCATTTGGTAGCGGCATCCTTCTTCAATATCATAAAGATTGGCTCGCAGATGACTGTGGACTGTGCTATGAACCGGCTGATGTAGTTGAGTCTTCCCAAGAAACTCATCACGTCCTTCTTGTTCTTTGGCGGTGGCAGTTCTTGAATGGCTTTGACTTTTGATGGATCTAGTTCTATCCCTCGGTGGCTCACGATAAACCCAAGCAACTTCCCGGCAGGAACCCGAAAAGCGCATTTTGCGGGGTTCAGTTTCAGGTTGTACCTCCGTAATTTGTTGAGAAACTTCCTCAGATCTTTTATGTGTTCGGCGGCCTTCTTGGATTTGATGATAACGTCATCCACATATACCTCTATCTCCTTGTGTATCATGTCATGGAAAATGGTAGTCATGGCCCTCATGTAGGTGGCCCCTGCGTTCTTTAGGCCGAATGGCATCATCTTGTAACAATACATTCCCCACGGCGTAATGAAAGCCGTTTTCTCAGCATCTCTTCATCCATCCAGATCTGATGGTAACCGGCAAAACAATCTACAAATGATTGCAACTCATGCTTGGCGCAATTGTCAATCAAGATGTGTATGTTTGGCAAAGGGAAGTTGTCTTTCGTACTGGCCCGGTTGAGATCCCGGTAGTCGACACAGACTCTGACCATCCCGTCCTTCTTTGGTACTGGAACGATGTTGGCTAACCATGTCGGGTATTCCACTACCCTAAGAACCTTAGCTTTGACTTGCTTAGTGACTTCTTCCTTGATTTTCAAACTCATATCCGGCTTGAACTTTCTGAGCTTCTGCTTTACCGGCGGACATGTCAGATCAGTTGGCAGTTTGTGAGCCACAATAGACGTACTTAGACCGGTCATGTCGTCATATTACCAGGTGAATATGTCCTCATATTCCCTTAGAAATTCTGTGTATTCCTTCTTTTCTGACGGCGATAAGTGAACACTGATTCGTGTTTCCTTGACACTTTCTACATCTCCTAGCTTGATGATGTCGGAAAACTTATGATTTTCAATCAACATTAGCCATTCATAATACTGCGGGTCCTGGGCCCGAACAAAAAATTTGTTCATCTGTTCCTCCTCTAAAGCAGGTCTGCCCTTAGTAGCTTCCGACCTCCAGCGAGTAGCATACTCGCGAAATGTTTCTGTAGGCTTCTTCTTCAGATTCTGAATGTAGAATACATCCGACGCATTTTCTGTGTTAAATCTGAACTTGTCCATGAAATCAGAGGCCATACCTACCCAATTTGACCATTTCTTAGGATACTGGCTGATGCACCAGGATAGGGCATCTCCCTTCAGACTCCTCATGAATAGTTTCATGCGGATCCTTTCGTCCTTTCCTACCCCGACCAACTTGTCACAGTATGTTCTCAGATGGACCCTCGGATCACATGTCCCGTCAAACATCTCGAACTTGGGAGGTTTGTACCCCTCCAGCAGTTCAACATCTGGTTGTATGCAGAGATCTTCATAGTTCAACCCTTCAATACCTTTACTTCCTTCGACGCCTTGGATTCGGCTAGTTAGTTTATAAGCTCCTCAGCCAAGTTCCTGATGAGCAAATCTTTATCATTGTATTGGGTGATACCCTTTTTGCTTGAGCCCGACCGGGTTGGGTCCGGTCCGGGGCAAGTCGGGGCCATCGAACCCGACCTGGATGCAAGGTAGAACGACGGCCACGTCTACAACCGAGGTCGAGTCATTTCGAGACCGTTGCAGAGCTCGATATGAGTCACCACCGGATGGAGAAACACACAAGGTCGGAAGCCGGACTCGTAACGGATAACCAAGCGTCGCCGGATATCTCGCCCAAACGTGATTTTCTCAACCACTTCAGGCCATTAAGGCGTAATTACAGGGATCCACGATGTAATTAATTTACCTACCTTATTTTTACCCTTAATCAGAATGTATAAAAGGGGAGAAGACCCCATAAAGAGGGGACCGGAAAAAAAAACCATTACACTACAGTACCATCTCTCTAAATTCTTGTACGCTATCAAGCACAATTGTTCTAAGCAATATTATATTCTGCGATTATTTACTTTAACAGCAATTGTTGAGTCTTTATCTTTATTTTCCTCAACCTAAACCTTTTGTATCTTTTAGTTCACGGATCCTTAAAACCCCATATAAATTCAATTGTTATCCGGATTCCAGGGTAAACAATCATCAGACTCGGGTGTGCCTGAGATGGGTTGGGTGGAGAGTGGCATGGTCTCCACGTAGATAGGGGTGTTATGGTGGGTGTGGAAGTGGTCATTTGTGGGGTTTTTGAGTTCTGGGAGGAGCAACGGGGTGTTGTTTGTGGTGTGGCAAGTGTTGCATTGGATCTTTGGTGGAACATTATGAGGAGCGGGATGATTTTGTTGCTTTAGGATGTTTTGAGGTGGTGTAGGGTTTTGAGTATTAGGAAAGGTGATATCTAGGGTGCTGAGTAAGAATGATAAACTTGCCAGATTCCGAACCTGGTCGAGCTCTTCCTGGAACTTTAGCAATTTCTATTCAAGCTGGGATACATTTTCTTGAGTACCATGACCATTAGTGATCTCTACCCGTTCAGTTGAATTCTCATTTCTGACGTTGTTCAAATCTTCCATTTTCCTTTGTTCTTGTTTTTGATTGGACTAAGAGGAGGAGTGGGTGGAGGGCCCCTGAATCTCGTGGAATAGGACGATGTTGCCAGAGTGCATGAACTAACCTTTGGGGAGGGGAATAAAAACAAAAGTAAAAACAAAAAGGTAACCAAGTTAGTGAGGATTATAAAAGTATTGCAGTATTTAAACATATAGTGCGGGAATGTAAATTATGTCCTAATTTGGGATCCTCGTTGTGCCCGAGGTAGGCCTATCGACAAGTTGATTTGGAGAACTTAGAATGCTGAATGCTTCATTTTATTGATAAAAAATAGATGAATCCCAAAACTACACTAAAGGCAAGAAATAAAATCACTAATGGCCATTGGCCTTATTACATTCAATAAGCGAAAAGATAAACTCCTATCTATTTGGTCCCAGAAGGACCCTCCCCAGATTCGGCATCCTTTGCTCCATCGAACAGCTTCCCCAACTCGCGAATTCCCAGTAATAGGTAGGCCCTGGCCAGATATCCTCCTTCGGTTCCCTCAGCCTTTTGGCAGTCTTCGACCCTCTTGAGAAACTTTCTTTCTAACTCCACTATGCCCCGCTC
Source organism: Nicotiana attenuata (assembly GCF_001879085.1). NCBI lineage: Eukaryota > Viridiplantae > Streptophyta > Magnoliopsida > Solanales > Solanaceae > Nicotiana > Nicotiana attenuata. Next base: position 944,340 of record NW_017670267.1, on the reverse strand, counting down.
CAAGTATCCCAGTCGCTTGTTGGCACTGATATCCATGTCCTTCCATTCCTCTATTATCTTCTGATTAGATTCTTGTATCTCGCGGTGCTCACTTTTGCACTCCCGGATACTCTTGCGTAATTGGTTGTATTTGACCTGTGCCTCGGCCCCTTCATCTGTAACCCTGTGACCTTAAGCAAACCCTGGCTGGCCCAGACCATCATGGCTATCTTCCAACCAACCCGAGTAGAAAGGAGCACAACCAGCATGATACCTGTCTGGCTCGATGGTATCTCTTCCCATTATGATCTTGCAGTGCCACATATGCTGTGCTTGGCACTTGTAAGGACTATCATCCCCTTGGAAGTCATCTCGAAAATGACTCATCTTGTTGACCCTGGGTATAACCTGCTTCCTACCAGCTTGCCTCATTACCCGAAGCGGGACGTAAGGGTATGTCCCCCTGAGACCGATCAACATTAGAAAAGGTAAGTCTCTTGATCGGGCAATGAATTCCTCCGTTGGAAAACATTCGAACATCCACTGAATTTGCTCCTCAGTCAAATTATCAAACAGTTCGACCCATCCTTTAGCATCCTCCGGTTGAGCAAACATATCGGGGATGTAATTCATTCGCTTTGGGTGATGGAAAGCGATGTGATCATCCCAGTCCCTACGCCGGATCTCTTGTCGATATTCGCCTCTCTAGAGATGTTCCATGAGCCAGAGTTGGAGTAATAGATTGCAACCTTCAAAGTGTTTTGCTCCTTGCTGACACTTCTCCAAAGCTCGGTATATGTCTGCAACAATCATGGGTACGATGCTGAATGCCTGCCCATCAATCCCTTCCATTAGGGTTTTGGTTACCATAGCTAGCCTGGTGTGGATCCTTGCTTTCTTCATTGGAAACACGTACCAGCCCCAGGAAACTAGAACATGAAGACGAAAACTCTGCGGTGGATGTGCCCCAAAGATGTGATGGCAAATTCGCCAGAGTAAGTACGATAAGATTTGCTATGACCGTACCTTTCATACAAGTAATCAAAAGGAATGTATGAATCTTTCAAGCATGTTAATTCTCTATTCTTCTTCAAACCCATCATTTTTAGGAAGCCCCTACCTTTGCGGTTCTCAGGCATTAGCAAACCCGGAGTTTCCCACACCAAAGCGGCCAATCCTCCTATTTCCTCTAGCAAGGGTGTCATTTCAATGTCCCCAAAGAGGAACACAACCCTTTCACAATCCCAAAACAGTGTGGCAGCTTCTATAATCTTGTTGTTGGGTTGAATTTCCAGGAGGGAAGGTAGATTTCCTAGATATTTCTGGACGAGAGTCTGATCACTAGAGTGAAGATCTTTCCACCAGCTTAGCAGTCTTGGGTGGATGTTGGTAACCATGCCGAATCTGGGGATTTCGTGCCTTATTATCTACAAAACAGAAGGGTTAGACCATACCCCCACCAGACTCGACTATTTAATATCAACAATTAGCATTAGGCATTTAGTTCTCCAATTGAATGCACAGAACGTGATGGTATCCGTTTGGGTTTAGGGAAACCCAGTGGACTTTGGACAGGGCTATCTTAAAGGATCATTATGTGGATAACATAATTGATCCGGCTAGGTTGACCATGATGCATGCACAATTTAAACGGAGTAGGTTTCTATGGGGTTTTAGACTGGTACCCTTGAGCGGACAACTCAAGGGGGAAAGGCACGGAACCATCGACTACACCGTTGATCGATGGTTTTACCGCAAATATGCCTTTCCGAATTTAGGGGGTAATAATATAGGAAGAGCGCAACCACTCATTATAAGCGTTGCTGTGGTATTTGTTTGGCACGAGTGAAATATGTTGTCAAGCATGATTATGCAATAATTAAAAGCATTTTGTCACGTATTTGCATGTTTAAGAAAGCGTAAATACAGCAGTTTATAACAGTAAAGTAGCAATAAAGAAAAGAAAAGTAGAAGATGAGTCAGTTTTGCCTTGTAAGAGAAATTAAACGCTTAAAGGAATTTAAACAAGTAATTGCATATAAAGGGAAAGCACAAATTCACAAGTACAATCTGAAATGGTAAAAGCCTAATTATCCCCAGCGGAGTCGCCATGCTGTCGCGCCCCCTTTTTTCCCTCATTGTAGCGGGAGAATCGGGTTTATGACATTTTGGGGTATGGGGCAACTCGTTCCTTTTGGGAACTGGGTTTTGCATTTTGAAGAGTCGCCACCTAATGATTTAGGGTGCATTAGGACACCTGCAAAGTTCACTATAACTACATTTTTGATAACCAGAGATAGAGTAAGGGCTTGAAATTATTCTAAGGGGAAGGTGTTAGGCACGCCTCAGGATCCACTAGTGTGGTTCCAGGCCAGACAATTCATTGCGAATTTGGTGCAATTAACATGTAAGCAGATAAGGCTCAAATAAGAGGGGACTTCAATACACAAATGCTTGAAAGTAAACAATGTTTGAAAGAGCAATTACTAAAAGGCTGATTTTTTTTAAAAAAAAGTCATAATATTTTAAAGACAAAGAAAGAAAAGGGGAAGGGGGTCCTAGGTTTATTTATAATATGGATAACATCAATGCAATACCCGGTAATCACTCCTCAAAAGAGGGGCTACACGTGGTATTAGCGCACCGGTCATCATATCCATATCTACCCTTCCCACCCAGTTAAGGTACTAAAGCGCAGATTGGTCTCGACCACTATTGCATGCTATTACCCGCCCCATTCCTATCAGTCCCGCAGGCATTTAGGACTACTATTCCTAAAATGGAGGGGTATTAGGCTGACTTGGAGTTTCAAAGGTGAAAAATCTAAGGCGACATACAAAACATGTAGCACAATAACAGAAGAAGCATACAAACAATGAAGGCTCACATCAAACAAGGCAATCAAATAGCATGACTCAAACAACAAACAGGGTCAGGAAATACTTAGGCAAAAGGGGAGTTTAAGTTGTTGAAGCAGACCAATTTATTACATAACTCAGATAAGAAGTCCGAATCAGGCCTGCCTGCTGGTTGTAGCTATTATTAATTATCAAAAATGGGCTCAGTTTTATATATTGTTATTACCTAAGGTTTGCCTAAGTGCTAGGGGCAGAACCCTATGAGCATGGTATCTATTACGGATTCAGAATGTGGCAAAGCAGTAACAAACTTAAAAAATGAGCGGTTTGAAATCCTATAGGCACGCTTTTAAGTTAGACTAGTCTCAGATCCTGTAGATGATGGCATCCATTATTGCTGGTTTTAACTCCTATAGACATGATATCTAGTATTGCTGATTTTAATTCCTATAGACATGATATCTAGTATTATACTGATTTTAACCTTATAAACATGATACTCATTTATAGCCGTTTAGATCCTAGAGCATGATGCCTAAGTGGTAAAAAAACGTGCAGAATAAAGTCCTATAGGCAGGTTATCTGGGTGTGAAGTTGAACATGCAGAATTTTAAATGAACCCCTATGGGCATGGTATCTAAAATGCAGAATCCAACATGCAGGATGTAAAACAGTCCTATAGGCATGCTTTCTAAATGCAGAATTGAATCATTCAAAACATGAATCGTATAGGCATGTTTTCTACCCTTTAGCATGCATAATTACCCATCCCTTTTTCACTAGCCAACCCCAGATGTTCATTACAAATTATTACAGACCAGTTGCTGAATTACATCAAGAAAAATACATAAAAAGGGAAATTACAACCATAGGAAGCCTGATTCTGACTTCCTCTCTGAGTTATGGAACAAAACGCCTCAAATACCACTTGTTTCAAAGCCTTTCTCGGACCTGAGTGTGTCAGAGTTCCCTAAGGGTCTCAAGGAACCCCGGGCAGTGCTTGCACCCAGGTTCAATAGAACCAGATAAAGATTAGTGCAGTGTGGAAGGGCCAGCCCTTATGTGTCCAAGTTCAGAGGGAGCTCATGGGTCCCAAGGCAAGGCTCACACAAGAGGGGCATAACTTAAGTCTAAGAAGATAGTGGAAGTGCAAGAATGGAGTCCTAAAACTGAAGGGATAAGGAGATGGGTAAAAGGGTGTAGGAAAATAGAATTAGTAAAATACAGAGTTGATAACTTCATACAAAAGGGGGTCAGAGGTTGGGAATTCATTGCAAAGAGCCTATATACTTAGGCAAGGGTCAGCTTTGGGCATGCACAACAATAGAAAATGCTGGCCTGCCTATAAGCCAACCAGAACACACAACAACTAGAGAAAACATGGAGGTTATGATCCTAGGGGGATCAAGTTTGGGTCATGGACAACAATGTTCAATTCTGCCATGCCCCAAACCAACCACAGATACCAAACACATTGGGGATGGGGATTTAAGGTTCACAAGCCATGATAAGTAAGTAACAGAAACATTAATTCAGAACAAAAAAGGCAGAATACAGCATGCTTAATAATGGAACTTAGTTAAATACAAACATGAGACAAACAAGAATGAAAGAAACAATAAAGAAACATGTTGTTGTTGATGCTGAAAATTAGTTAGAACATACCAGTCAGAGAAGCAAAGTGCAGGAAAAAGTAAGCAGGACTCCAAAGTCTAGCCTTGGCTTTCAGCCGGCTAAACAGACAGTAGCACAAGTAGCAGTAAAGCAAGAGAGAGTTTTTGAGTGTAAGTGTGTGTTCTGAACTTGAAATTGTTCGTGTGTTTGAAAGAAGAGAAGGTGGGTATTTATAGTTTTGAAAACGAGCAGAAATTAAGGTAATAAGCAAAGACTTAACATAAACATGGAAACAATCACAATCAGAATCAATTACCACAAGTACTTTCCATTAATCAAGGAAGTACTGCTCGAACGGATACTAATCAGGCTAATTAAGGAAAGAAATCAGTTTGGGGACAGATTGATTCTTTCCATATAAGGGGCAGTTAAAATATGAAGGTAAATATTTGAGTCTAAGTACGAAAACATACTTAATTTTGGAAAAGGATTCAAGGTAAAACATCACAGTAATTAAGAAAGGGAGTCAGTCAATTTAAACAAACGAATAAAATTAGGGTTCGTAAGAAAACCGTTTTGCAATCAGTCGCAACACTGAGGGGGTCACAATCAATAAAGAAAGGATCGCGATTACGCATCTCAACATATAAATAGAATGAACAGCAGTATCAGACATGTAGTGGAAGAGAGCCATTCGAAACTCAGCAATTAAGTAGGTCAAGTAGTCACAAAAATGCAGAGAACATAGTAACAGGTAAAGGAGATCAACACACAGAAACAAGTAAAGTCTTCAAACTTATAGCAACAAGTAAGAAAAAAGCTTTTAAGAGATTAGGTTTTTTAACGACAGAGTTGAGTTGAATCGGTAAGAACTCAAAATCAGATAAGTCAAACAAGACAAAAGGTTCAAACACAAAGAACTTAATCGAACCAAACATGCATATAAAATAAACCAAGAGGATTTCAGAAACCCAGGTAGAACCAAAACACTTAGGGCTTTTAGCACGAAGAAACAGGTAGCAACAAACATGGACAGACATAGTAAAATCATAAAAATGCACTGAAAATCGGAGAAAAGTTTAGGAAACCCTAAATTGAAAATGAAGAGTTATTTTGAAAGAAAATCGGAGAACCTTTGAGAAAACACTAAGAAGTTCATAACAAGCACAGATCTAAGATAGATCTGAAAAAAAAATTGAAAAGCTCTTAAAGCTTGGGTTTCGAAGAACCCAGAGAAAGTGAGAAAGGCTTTAAAAGATACCGATCTAGTCGGAAAAGTTAAGGACTTAATCGAACCAAACATGCATATAAAATAAACCAAGAGGATTTCAGAAACCCAGGTAGAACCAAAACACTTAGGGCTTTTAGCACGAAGAAACAGGTAGCAACAAACATGGACAGACATAGTAAAATCATAAAAATGCACTGAAAATCGGAGAAAAGTTTAGGAAACCCTAAATTGAAAATGAAGAGTTATTTTGAAAGAAAATCGGAGAACCTTTGAGAAAACACTAAGAAGTTCATAACAAGCACAGATCTAAGATAGATCTGAAAAAAAAAATTGAAAAGCTCTTAAAGCTTGGGTTTCGAAGAACCCAGAGAAAGTGAGAAAGGCTTTAAAAGATACCGATCTAGTCGGAAAAGTTAAGGATCTGACTTGAACAACCATAGATGGCCGGAAAAGGACCAGAGATCGAAGTCGAGCAAGAACTGGACCAGACCTCTTTGAGATTTGTCCATGGAATCATGAAGATATGCAACAGTAGACATAGGAGACGAGTGCACGTCTCAAAACTCCAGGGGAGACCATGGATTAGGTGGGGATTGAGGTGGATTAGGGTGGAATTGGGTGGCGACGACTAGGGTTTATGGTGGTGTTGCAGAGAGAATTGAGAGAGAAGGGGATTCAGGGGCGGCGGTATGTGAAAAAATGAATTAGGTTAAAGGGGTCGTTTGGGTTAAAAAAGGAAGGGGGCAATAGGAGCCGTTGATCTAATCGATCAACGGCTGCGATTAAGTGGGGCTCCAGGTACGGGTTATGGTGATGGGTTTGGGTCGGGGTTTAATAGGAATTGGGCCCGGGTAATTGGGTCTGATTTGAGGTTAAATTGGGAGCCAATTTGGGCTAAAATCGAAAAAAATGGGGCTGACATTTAAATAGCCAATTTTCCTATTTGATTTATAAAAAATAATAAAATAGTTTTTGGAAATAAATTAATGGTACTAAAATGATTTATAATACATAATTAATTATTTAAAAATACCAAATTTTGTGAACATAAATGCAATTAAATCTTAAAAGAGGCTAATATTGCAATTATATGCAATTTAGCTTTAAAAATGCTAAATAAATTTGTAAAAATATGCAAGAAATTCCCTTGGCTATATTTGGTATAGATATAAAAGTGCAATAAGGGAATCACCAAAAAATGATAATTTTGGAAACAATTACTGAATTTTATGGATAAAAATGAGAGAATGAATAGATTTAAAAAAATCTTTTAAAATTAAGGAAAAGTAATGAAGCACTTGCATATATATATATATATATATATATATATATATATATATATATATATNAAGCACTTGCATATATGCATATGTGCATATATATATCATTTTGAAGCTATTTTTCATATTGAAAATATATAGGAAAAAATTGGGTGTCAACAAACCCATTTGGGACAAAATTCGATCTAAGGAAAAAAGAGTGCAACGCATGCTTTAAAACCTAAGGCCTTCGTGCAAAAAGGGTTCCTTCGATAGCTTCGATCGAAAATCTGCAATGAGTTAGTTTTTAACTCAAATGGACAAAAAGGATAAAGCCATACCTTAGCAGTAGTATCGTTTGAGTAATGATACGTTCCAATTATTTGGCATTTTTTCGCCTTCCGTCGTGCTAAGTTTGTAAGATACTTTACTGACAACCCCGAGGACTCGGTACGGTACTTCCCAATTCGGGCCTAGTTTCCCTTCATTTGGGTCTCGAGTATTGAGGGTAACTTTCCGTAGAACTAAGTCCCCGATTTCGAAGTGTCGGAGATTGGTCCTTCTATTGTAGTATCTTTCGATCCTTTGCTTTTGCACGGTCATCCGAACAAGTGTCGCTTCTCATTTTTCATCTAATAGCTCGAGGCTAGTATTCATGGCCTCGTGATTTGACTCCTCCGATGTGTATCGAAACTTGGCGCTGGGTTCTCCGACTTCGACAGGGATGAGGGCCTCGGAGCCATAGACTAAAGAGAACGGGGTAGCCCCCGTGCTGGATTTCGATGTTGTTCGATATTCCCAAAGGACCTCGGGTAGAACTTCTCTCCATATCCCTTTTGCATCGTCCGACCTTTTTTCTTTAGGTTTTGAATGATAGTTTTGTTCGTTGACTCGGCCTGTCCATTTCCAGTTGGGTGGTACGGTGTCGATAATATCCTCTTTATTTTATGTGCTTCGAGTAACTCCGTCACTTTGTTGCCGATGAATTATTTTCCATTGTCACACACAATCTCGGCAGGTATCCCAAATCGGCATATGATGCGGTCCCAGATGAAGTCAATAACTTCTTTTTCTGGGACCTTCTCGAAGGCCTGTGCTTCCACCCACTAAGAAAAATAATCAGTCATAAATAAAATAAACTTAGCTTTACCTGGGGCCGTTGGCAGGGGTCCGACTATGTCCATTCCCCATTTCATGAAAGGCCACGGGGATAAGACCGAATGGAGTTGTTCTCCGGGCTGATGGATCATCGGTGCAAATCGTTGGCATTTATCGCATTTTTTGACGAATTCCTTACTATCTTTCTCCATGCTATCCCAATAATAACCTGCTCTGATAATTTTGTGAACCAAAGATCCGGCGCCGGAGTGATTTCCACAAGTACCTTCGTGGACCTCTCGTAGAATATAATCGGTATCCCTCAGACCTAAACATACCGCTAGTGGCCCATCGAACGTCCTCCGATATAATGTTCCATCTTCATCTAATGAAAACCTGGCAGCTTTGGTTCGTAAGGCCCTCGATTCTTTGTGATCCGATGGGAGTTTTCCATTCTTCAAATAGTCGATATACTTGTTCCTCCAGTCCCACGTCAAGCTTGTCGAATTTATTTCAGCGTGACCCTCTTCAACCACAGACCTCGATAACTGGATGACAGTCCCCGGGACGATGTCATTTTCTTCAATCGAGGATCCTAGATTGGCGAGTGCATCGGCCTCGCTATTTTGTTCTCGAGGCAAATGTTCCAGTGTCCACTCTTTGAAGTGGTGCAAAGTTAGCTGTAGTTTGTCCAAGTACCATTGCATATCCTCTCAAACTTCGAAACTTTTGTTTACTTGGTTTACCACCAATAGAGAGTCGCACTTAGCTTGGATGACTTCTGCTCCCAAGATTTTAGCTAGCTCGAGTCCTGCAATCATGGCCTCATACTTGGCCTCGTTGTTAGTCAATCTAGAAGTTTTAATAGATTGTCTAATGGTATCACCCGTGGGTGGCTTCAAAACAATGCCAAGCCCGGACCCCTTCACATTCGAGGCACCGTCTGTGAAAATGGTCCATACCCCCGATGATGTACCCGAACTTAACAGGAGTTCCTTCTCCACTTCGGGTTGGGTCGGCGAAAAATCGGCCACGAAGTCAACTAGGATTTGATACTTAATGGCCATTCGGGGTTGACATTCGATATCGTACCCGCTAAGTTCGACGACCCATTTAGCCAATCGGCCCGATAGCTCGGCCTTTGCAAAATATTTCGAAGGGGTAAGTGGTTAATACACATATGGGATGACATTGAAAATATAGTTTCAGCTTTCTAGATGCGCTTATTAATGCAAGTTCTAATTTTTCCAAGTGAGGGTACCTAGTTTCAGTATCTCCTAGAGTTCGGCTTATATAATAAATAGGGAATTGCGTACCTTGCTCTTCTCGAACCAGTACCCCACTTACCGCTATCTCCGACACCGCCAAGTATAGGTAAAGTTTTTCATCCATCTTCGGGGTGTGGAGCAAAGGCGGGCTTGATAAGTATCACTTTAGTTCCTCCAGGGCTCGTTGGCATTCCGGGGTCCATGTGAAACCCCTTTTCTTTTTGAGCAAGGAAAAAAAGTGGTGACTTCAATCTGACGACCTCAAAATGAACTGACCCAAAGCAGCTATTCGCGCTGTTAGCCTTTGCACAGCCTTCACGCTATCCACGATTGTGATATCTTCGATCGCCTTGATCTTATCGGGGTTAATCTCGATACCCCGATTCGACACCATGAAGCCGAGGAACTTACCCGAGCCGACTCCGAAGGCACACTTCTCCGGGTTAAGATTCATGTTGTATTTCCTCAAGATTTTGAATGCCTCCTGCAAATAAGCTAAATGGTTCTCTGCACGCAAGGACTTAACCAACATATCATCAATATAAACTTCCATAGTTTTACCTATTTGTTCTTCGAACATTTTGTTGACTAGGCGTTGGTATGTAGCTCCTGCATTTTTTAGCCCGAAGGGCATTACATTGTAACAATAAGTTCCAAATTTAGTAATAAACGAAGTCTTTTCCTGGTCCTCCGGGTTCATCTGAATTTGATTGTACCCGGAGTAGGCATCGAGAAAAGTTAGGGTCTCGTGTCCGGCTGTGGCATCGATCATACGATCGATGTTTGGCAATGGGAAAGAATCTTTCGGACATGCTTTGTTCAAGTCCTTATATATAGTCTACACACATTCTAAGTTTGTTTCCTTTTTTAGGAAATACAACTACGTTGGCTAACCATTCGGGGTACTTTACCTCCCGAATGGATCCTATTTTAAGAAGTTTGGTTACCTCGTCTTTTACGAAAGCATGCTTTACCTCGGACCGAGGCCTCCTTTTTTGCTTCACCGATTTGAACCTGGGATCTGGGCTTAGCCGATGCATGGTGATTTCCGGTGAAATCCCTGTCATATCTAAATGGGACCAAGACAAGCAATCCATATTATCAATAAGAAATTGAATGAGTTTTTTTCTGAGTTCAGGGGTCAATCCCGTTCCCAGGTATACCTTTCTCTCGGGCAAGTATTCGATAAGTATGACCTGCTCCAGTTACTCGACAATTGACTTGGTTGCAACGGACTCTTCAGGAACGACGAAGGTTCGAGGAGTAAGGAGATCCTCTTCTTTGTCTTCGACTACCTGTTGCTCCGACTCCATCGAGGCTGGGGGCTGTGATTGCTATTTAACCGCTTGTTTACCTTTAGTGCTCGATTTCTCCGAGGTCATAGGCTCTGGTATCGGCACCACTTCCTCGATTACACACATCTTTTTTGCAGCATGTTGCTCTCCGTAGACTGTTTTTGCTCCTTCCTCCGTTGGGAATTTCATCATCTAGTGAAGAGTTAAAGGCACTGCCCTCATGTTGTGTATCCATGGTCTCCCGAGGAGTGCGTTATACCTCATGTCACCTTCGATGACATGGAATCTAGTGTCTTGTATGGTCCCGGCTATGTTTATTGGCAAGATGATCTCTCCCTTTATTGTTTCGCTTGCCATGTTGAATCCATTTAGGACCCGAGATGCAGGTACGATCTGATCTTGTAGGCCGAGTTGTTCCACGATCCTTGATCTGATTATGTTCGCTGAGCTACCTAGATCCACTAAAACATGCTTAAATTGAATTTTATTTAAGTGGATAGAGATTACCAGGGCCTCGTTGTGAGGCTGTGATATGCCTTCTGCTTCCTCGTCACAAAATGATAAGGCGTCCTCGGTCACATAGCTCCGAGTCCATTTTTCTTTGGTGATTGATACCTTGGTGCGTTTGAACACGGGTTGTTGAGGGACATCGACTCCACCAATGATCATGTGGATTACATTTTGTGGTTCCTCTTGCTCATTTTTCCTTGCATCTCTCTCCCTGAAGTGGTTTTTGGCTCGATCGCTGAGGAATTCTCGAAGGTGACCCTCATTGAATAACCGAGCCACTTCTTCCCTTAGCTGCCTGGAATCTTCTGTTCTATGACCGTGTGTGCCATGATACTTGCACATTAAGTTCGGGTTTCTTTGAGAAGGATTGGTCTGTATTGGCCTTGGCCACTTGGTGTCTTTTATTCTCCCAATAGTTGAGACAATCCCCGACGCATCTATGCTGAAGTTGTACTTTGATAATCGAGGGGCCTCGACGGGGTCGGTATGCTTATCGAACCCGCTCTTACTCATAAGTCCCCGAGAACTTTGGCCTTGATCGTTCTGAGGAGCGTTATGACCTAGACCGTTGTTTCTTCGATCGACGTATGGCTGGTACCGTTCTTTGTTGAATCTTGATTCTCGGTCTGTATCCCTCAGGGGTTTGGTTGCGAATCTATTGGGATGAAATGTAGCTGAGGGGGCTCCCAACTGGTCGTCCTCGACCCTGTTTTTTGACTGGTAACGATTGTGCACATATGACCATGTCACAGCTGGATACTCGATCAAGTTCTTCTTTAATTGTCGAGACGCAATCGAGCTTCTTTCATTCAGACCCTGCATGAAAGCTTGTACTGCCCAGTCATCGGAGACCGGTGGTAATTCCATTCTTTCCATTTGAAACCTGGACACGAACTCCCTTAGCATCTTGTCGTTCCTTTGTTTTATTTTGAAGACATCCGATTTTCTCGTGGCCACCTTTATGGCTCCGCGTGTAATTTTACGAAGGCATCTGCTAACATAGCAAACGAGTCAATAGAGTTAGGAGGTAAGTTGTGATACCAAATCATGGCTCCTTTCGATAATGTTTCTCCGAACTTTTTCATCAAAACTGATTCGGTCTCTGCGTCATTCAAATCATTTCCTTTGATCCCGCAAGTGTATGAAATAATATTCTCGTTAGGGTCGGTTGTTCCATTATATTTGGGTATATCGGGCATGCGATTTTTTTTGGAAATGGGCATCGGAGCCACGCTCTGAGGGAAAGGTTTCTGTATGAACTTTTTGGCGTCTAAACCTTTCAAAACTAGAGGTGCCCCCGTTATTTGGTCTACACAAGAGTTATAAGTCTCCACCTTCTTGTCATTGTCTTCAATTTTCTTTTCTCCGGACTCGATCCTCTTAGTGAGCTCCTCGAGCATCTTCATAATCGTGGGGTCAGTCCCCGAGTCGTTTCCATTTGACCTTTCTGGCGCTGGCTCAGCACGTCGATTGTTTTCAGGTTCAGCTACACTCGGAGTCTTATTTTGACTTTGAAGTTGAGCAATAGCGATCTGTTGAGCTTGCAACATCTCGAATATTACTTGGAGGCTGATTCCCCCATCACCCATTCCTTGTGTTCCTTGGCCACCAAGTCGGGCTTCCCTGCATACACTCCCTCTGGGGTCTGTGCCTAAATTCGCGTCTAGAGCAATATATGAACTAACATCAACTGGTTCCATGTTTGGCACTTCCCCAGGATTTATCGGTGGTACACCGACCCCTATATTGTTATTTTCACCAAGACCTTCGTTGTCATGAACAGGTGCATTTTGTGAGCTAGACATGTTTCTGCCTGAGAATTAAAAATTCTTGACAAGAAAATGTGTAAAAATAACGTATGTAATGAGAATCAGTAAAGAAATATTATCTTTAGCCCCACGGTGGGCGCCAAACTGTTTACCTCGAAAATACGAGTGACAATTAAATTTGATTTGTGATTTTAAAGATATGTGATTAGATTCAATACCAATTAATAATCAAGAAATATAAAGTAGAAGCGAAAGAAATAAGTGAATCAAACCAATATAACTTAGCAGCAGTGACCTCGAGCTTAGTGACCTCGAGGTGGTTTAGAACAGTAAGAACGATTAAGAGAGAAAAGTAAAGTAAGAGCAGTAGAGCTAAAGGACAATTCTGATGAACAGTAGGCAAAAAGTAGAGAGTATATTCTTTGCTCAATGACTCGATCATGTTACAAATGATTGAGGTCCCCTTTATATAATAGGGGAGCCCTAAATAAGGTATATTTCTATTTACAGTAAGGAATATTCTTGGTACAGCTGTCTAACCGCATGGTACGGAATAGTACAATCCTATTCCGGGATTTGCGCCGTGATCTTGGGGACATGGCAGGAATCTAGCCCATTCTGTTACAAGTCCATAACGGTACCATTTCGGGGTCGAGCATACTCGACCTCGGTTGTGCATCGTGCTCTGTCTTCGAACTCGGGTCTGGTCCCTCGAGCTCGAACTCGACCTTGCCTGAATTCGGACTTTGGACGACCTCTCGAACATATAGATCGAAGGCATACGGTCTCGACCGTATACAACTACTAAATTTACACTTAGTGTCTCGAAATAATAGTACTAATGTGAAATTCTGGAACCACATATATATATATATATATATATATATATATATATATATATATATATATATATATATATATATATATATATATATATGGACAAGCCAAAGCTAGAATTTCAAATTTATCAGTTCTAATTTTAATACAAATACAAAATTTATGTCAAAACTATTAAATTCGATCGAACTCCCTGAAATGGAAGCATAATGCGCATGATCCCAAGTTTAGTATCACTAGTGTGAAAGTTATTAAATTATGAAATTCACTTTAAGTTCAGTTAACAGCAACTTTCACGACTTTCTCATCAATTATACAACTAAACGGGTGAACTATTACTATAGAGTAAACGTATTAGTCTGTTAGACTTGGTCTTCAACATTATATTGTTTACGTGTTTGAATTGTAGTTATTTAAAAATTAAAGAGATAGCTACGTACGAAGCTTCATTGACTTTGGAATATTATTTCTTCATAGTGCAACACAATGATTTATATTCATTGGTTCCCCTTGTTTGTTTATTGCTTGACTTCATCACTGGCCTATAAGAAGAATCTATGGAGTGTCTCCTTTATTTAAAAAGAAAAACTATTATTTTCTTATTGTTTCGATAATTGAATTGAATTAATACTAGCAAGAGAACATTAGGCAATAAATTGATACAAAGTAGTCCCCCACTACATGTGCAGATCTAAATGAATTCCTCTCATATTTGTCTTTCCCACTCTCTTCCACACACATACACACACGTTGTATTTGGACATGTCAAGCAATATAGCAACGTATCCACATGCTAAGCCTACAAATGATCACCAAAACGTGCACATAACAAACAAGTTAGAAGGAGGATTTAAGTTACTTAATTACACCAAATCCTGCAAACCCCACCTTGAAGACACTACTAAAAATGCGAATTTTCGACGGAAAAAAAAGAAGAGATATAGCTAGATTTACAATTGATAACTGAAAAATAGTTACAGCGTCAAAAGTAATCAAAATTTAATTATTTTTTCATGTGAAAAAAAAAATCTGAACAAAAACACTCTTAAAAATTCTAGCATAATATGTTGAAACTCGAATTTTTAAATATGAGATTCCAACATAATGTCTGGAATTTCATAATGTGCTGGAGTTCAAACATAATATGCTAGAAGTTTATACTCAGGAGCTTCATAATTGAGCATATTATGCTGAAACTTTTCGTGTTTCAGTAAGATAGTGACTATTTTTTAATGACTTTGCAAACGCTAGCTATTTTTCAGTACCAATTCAAAAACTGGCTAGCGTGTGTTATTTACATATTTTATACGGACGTCCCTTGAAATGAAAATTCAACGGGAAGTATGTTTACGACACAATTCTTGACAACTTCACTAATTTAAAATTCTAAATCCGCCTTTTAAGTCGGTGTAATTTTAGATTATCACTAGCAACATGTGCTTTACAAGCTGTTTACCCGTAAAACGGTACAATTGAATTTATACGTGGTTTATAGACAAGTGAATTAATTTGATCCTAAAATAATAGATGAATTAGACAAAAATATAAGACTTAGCCTCAAGATTGAAATGAAATAACAGATATCTTGATTCCGGGCAGAGAGCTGCCAGAGGCAGTAAGAACAATGTAAATAAGCAAGAAAAATAAAATGTTATTAAGCTTTTAATAGAGTATAATGCTTCTTCAAAAATTCATCCCCTTACAATGATGGTAGAGCTCACTATTTATAGCTACACCTAGGGAATAATGTCCTAGAATCAAGCCCCTCTTAAATGACAATTATGAGAGCCATTGAAGAATGTGTAACAGTGGACAGTGAATGCCATATTCTCCGTAAAGGATCATGCACTTAATGCTGTAGAATATTCTTCATTGACTGCTACCGGATGACAAACATTTATTTGGACTGTATGAATATCATTCTTTCCGATGACAAGCGAGATCATTGCCTTCGGGTTCGACTGTCTTCTGTCTTGGGCTCCATGTGTTGCTTTCTCATGCGATCATAAAATATGAACATATTTTACCCCATACAGATAGTTCCCCTGCTTTCGGGCGGCATAACTTTGTATCACCGGAAAGTTGGTAGAGATACCTTTCTTGGCGGGAAATTCTCTAACCCCCTTCCAAAAAGTTTCTGACGGTCGATTAGACGCACGTCTCTCCGCATTTAATGCCCCGAAAATTCGTCATCCCACGATTTAGCATCACTTTTGTTGGTTATCGAGGTAATTATAGCCACGATTTTCGCCGTATATTCCTTTATTTATACGCATCAAACTTCTTCATTTATACTTCTTAATTCTTCAAACTTTCTCAAACTCTCAAACTCCATCTTTCTTTAACCTTCTCCTTGAGAGAAAAAGTTTTCCTTCTTTTCTGATAGAAAATGGCCTCTTCTTCCAGAAATCCTAATTCTTCGAAGAACAGAGGTAAAGATGACGCTGCTCCTCCTACGGTGAACACCATCATCCCAAAGAGTCTCGTCACAACTAAGTACATTGAAGAGGACTATCTTTCTGCTCACCCTTGTACGTGGGCCGTTAGTTTATACCCTACTTCCATCCGTCCTTCCAGCATTCTTGCTTTGAAGAAAGATTACCATTGCCAAGATTTAGATATTATCGCTCCTGATCTGGCGGGGCGGATAACCTTACCCAAGAAGGATTTTACGTATTTTTATACATATCCCTTCATCTTGGGGTCGTTCTCTTTGAGTAGAGAGCTTGACTCCATCATCGTAGAGTTTTGAATTCGCTACCAGGTGTGCCTAGTGCAAGTTAGTCCTTTTGTATGGAGGACAATCGCTTGTCTTCGGTGCTTGTGCTAGGAGACGGAGAGGAGCTAGCCCTAGCTCGATTGATGAACCTTTATTCCCACAAGATCTTCCGCGGTGGAATGATAAATTTCAGCAAGCGTGGCCACCATGCTCTGCTATATAGCATGGATGATAACAGCGACCGTGGATGGATGGAATGATTCGTTGCAGTCGCCACCAGTGACATCATTCCTTCCACGACTTCATCCTTTTTGAAATTATGGAACCACACTCGTAAGTTCATCATTTGTCTTTTCTTCCATTAAAGAACGCCTCATATCGTTATTGACCCCTCTTCTTTCGCTCGTTTCAGCAACTCGTTGGGTACCATCTAGGGTTGAAGGCTTGGAAC
Organism: Nicotiana attenuata; assembly: GCF_001879085.1. Classification (NCBI taxonomy): domain Eukaryota; kingdom Viridiplantae; phylum Streptophyta; class Magnoliopsida; order Solanales; family Solanaceae; genus Nicotiana; species Nicotiana attenuata. The sequence goes on along the minus strand of NW_017670267.1, from coordinate 927,452 downwards.
TGTGGGTCCAGAAAATCTTGAACGTTACTATGCCCGAGCCCCGCACGTGGAAAGAACTGGCCCTCAAATACGGGTGGAATACCAAACATTATGGTAAATTGAACGCTTCTTGCCTTTACTTTTTGTATAAGGAAGCTGATTAACCCTTCTTTCTTGTTGAATTCAGGTCTACCCAGGGCTTAGTTGTCACCCCTAAGGAGGACATTTTGGCTAATCTTGCTGACACGGCGAGGTTGCTGCAGGAGGATTAACGAGCGCAGCGCCCGAGTCATCTTCGGATATTGTGGTGATAAGCATCGTGCCCGAGCCGGTCACAGAAACCGTGGTCATCAATGATGATGGAGAAGCCAGTGATGTTGTGTCTTCTCTACATAGAAGACGACGACCTTCATCAGCTCAACAAAATGCTCAATCTGTTGAGTTATCTATACCAACCGAGGATGATGCCTCGACACTCTGGGGGAGTTTGATGTGGTGGAAGATGCCAATTCACGTTTTTGAGTCCCAGCTTCCACGCCCGGTACTATAGTGCTAAGTACCGGGCTTCTTTAGTCTTCGGTTGACGAGCAAGCATCAACCATCACTGCACCTGCCGCAACTGCCTCTCACCCTACACTGCCATCTGCTTCATCTCCTTCTTCACAAACTTTGACTTCGCCACCAGCAACTGCTACTAAGGGTGTTAAACGGGTGGGCCGGGCCTGTGTTATTTGGACCCGTACGGGTTTGGTTTCGGGCCGGTTCTGGGCTTGGTCTTAACGGGTTTAACGGGTTCGGATTCATCCGGGTAAAAATTGAACCGTAAGGGTTATGGGTTGAGGGGGCCGGGCCGGGCCGGGTTTAGTGTTTTTTTAATTTTTTTTGGAATTTTGTATAACTATTGTTTGTTATATTAATACTTTGTATTAATTTAAAGAATACAAGGAAGATGGGAAAAAATTGCACTTATTGCAAGTGCTACTTTTATTTCATAATTCAAATTTCAAACTTACAAATTGAAAGGTTTACATTTTTAACGACAAGTAAATTCAAAGGTTTTGCATTGCCTTAGTAAGTTCTTCATAATCAATATGAACCGATTGACCTTATTCTGGAGTGTTAAATTCGGATGGGTTACCATGTGTTAATATATCTCCAAGTTCCTCGTCTTCTGGGCTATCAACATCTTCACGTCCTTGATTTCTTCATTCCGATCTAATCCAATCTCTGAAACATACTAAAACTTCCAAAGCATTGCTTCTCAATGAGTGGCGGGTGTCTCCAAGTTGTTGTCTTGCTTGACTAAATGCACTGTCCGATGCAACAGTAGAAATTGGCACATTCAGCACTTCCCGAGCCATAGCGAAAAGAACAGGAAATTGCTTTCCATTCTCATGCCACCATCCCAACGGTGAAAATTCCTTTGTGTGAGGCTCTTTTTGCTTCTGCAAGTAGAATTGAAGTTCATGAATGTTCCTGCTACTGGTTTGAGTGTTAGAAAATGTAGAAAAAATATTAAAACTATCAAGGCCTTCTTCATCATCCACGGTAGCAGAAGTGCTACATTGCATAGTGGGATTAACATTGCCTACAGCACGAACAGCATCATCAACTACATTTGCATAATAATTATATAATTGTTGTAAATATTCATTTAGCTTGTTCATAGAGACATATAAATTTGGGGTTTCAGTTTCAATCTCCATATAAGTATATAAAGCATTCATTAATTGGTGACAATCAGACATCTTAATAGAAGGATTTAAAACTGCACCAATTAAGTAAATCGAAGGAATTGAAAAGAAATATTTTTTGATTTTGCTTGCATTTTTTCAACAACATCCTTATATTTTTCTTTCTTCTTAAATTCAGATAGTAGAAAAGAAATTTCAGCTATATGTACTAAAGCCATAGTAACAGTGGGGTAATATGCTCCAGAAAACTCAACAGTAGCTGTATAAAATTTATGTAAAAATTTAACATCATTAATGACCTCCCAAGTAGTACTTGTTAACATACGGTTTGGATCAGTACAATGCGCATTAGCAACTTCAGTTATTGGGAATCTATATTTGTAGCAACATTTTAAAAATATATATATGTATAATTCCATCTAGTAACAATTTCGTCTGGCATGAATCTGGGTTTAAGGTTATACCGGACACACTTATTCTTAAATTCCTTTATTCTAGATTGTCTATTATTTCCTTGAATAACACCAACTGGTCTTCTAACATGAGTAATCTCAGTTGAAAATAAATCAAGGCCACTTTTAACAATTAAATTATAAACATGACACGCACACCTAACATGAAAAATTTCATCAAGAGGTGGTTGCAAATGCAGTTCAATATTAAAATTGCGGCATTATTGTTAGAAGCATTATCAAAAGACATACACAAAACTTTTTGCTTGAGATTATAAAATTCAACAACTTCACAAATAGTACTACTTATAAACGCAGCAGTATGACTCTGATCTTCATCATATCTAAAAGCGATAATACGTTTTTGCATACAAGTAGTATCATCTATCCAATGACATGTAATTGTCAAATAATCATTTCCATTAACAGCATGGCCAATATCAGAAGCTAGAGAAACTCTACAAGGAAGGTGGCTAAACAAATAACGTATGTATGTTTGATATTGTCCATGAAGTCTAAAGATATCAGCTCTACAAGTACTTCTAGGGATACCTTTAAATAAAGGATTGTAAATCCTTTGAATATACATAATAAGATATGATGAAGAAGCAAAAGAAAAGGTAGACATCCCAAATCAATCATTTTGCTAACTCCTCACGATCCTTCATTTTATCATATTTCACTAGACCTCCAGCAGTAGGGTTAATAGTTGTTTGATTTCCATCACCATCAGCGCCCCATTCTATGGGATGCTCAGTTCTTATATGTCTACTAAGCATCCCAGTCCCCCCTAAATTTCCTCCAGTTAAATGTTTAAAATTACCTTCACAAAGTTTGCATTTAACTCTATCAGTACCTTCTATTATTTCAAAAAAATTCCAAACCTTACTTCTTTTTCTACGATTAGTAGTCGAAGCCACAGGTGGTCTACTACTAGTATCACGACCACCACCCCTTGTAGCAACCCCAACACTACTAACTCCAACACTAGTAGGTGTAGCTGGTATCTCATCTTCCATTCCTATTTCATTATCTTCTATTCCAAAATCTTCTTGTAATTTTTCTAAATCTATATTATCATTAGGCGATGTTTCGGAAACATGTGTAAATTGGGTATTACTATTACTACCAGATGCTGAAGGACTACCTCTTTTTTTATTTCCCCTACCAGTAACTTTTCTACACGCTCTTTTAGCAGCATTCAACATATTGTAAAAATTAAAGTATAATCTAAAATTAAATATGCAATTAAAATATTAAATAAGAGAAAGAGTTGGAGGGAGTGCACCGAATTGACAATAAATTGAGCACTTGATTACGCAATTCCGATGTTACCACGAACAAACATCAAGCAAGTATTTCAATTTTGAACTTCAAACTTCAAATTCTGATTGACTAAAACACGATCAATTAAATTCAAGAAAAGAGAGCCAAATAAAAATTATAAAATTAGAAGATGAAATGATGAATTGAAGACTTGAAGTCTTGCAAATTGGAGAATGAGAGAATGAGAGAAATTGAGACTGAGAAATGAGTATTGAGTGAAGAAATGAAGAAGACGGGGGGGGGGGGGTATTTATAGTTTTAGAGAAGGTTAGTTTTGTAAATTGAAAAAGGGTTAAAAATTAAAAAAAAAATAGGCTATTTCTGCAAAAGACCCGTTGGCCAACGGACCAAATCAGAATCTGACCGTTGCCAACGGTCTGTGGGCCCCATTTAATTCGAAAATTAAAAAAAAAAACTATCCGTTGAACCGGGCCGGGCCAGTCCGGTTAACCCGGTAAGAGTGAACAGTAACTCTACCGGGTTCAACCGGGCTGGTTACCCGTTTTAAAAATTTAAACCGTCCAAACCCCCCAACCCCCTACCTAGCCCAGCCCAGCCCCCCCCCTTACCGGTCCGGGCCGGTTCCAGGTTCTACCGGTCTGGACCGGTCCGAAACCGGGTCAACCCGGCCCGATTAACACCCTTAACTGCTACATCATTTCTACCAGCTGCTGCTACCCGAGAGGAGGATGTCCCTCTTCCCAGTCCCCAGTTTGTGGGAATTGGGGCATAATGATGTTGTCCCTTCCGAAGATCCCCAAAGGAGGAGGAATGTTACCCTCTCAGTCTCTACCGGATGACATATGTTATCCCGGCCGATGGAGCTTGCTAATTATTTAAAGCTTTTGGCTTCAGAAAAAGAAAGAGATAAGATACAAACTCTCTCGGAGGAGTGTTTGTCGAACAACGCCATGCACAACGCAGCAACAATATATTATTTATTTTCTCCGTTGTTTCTTCTATCTTTGTTATGGTAAGATTTTGAATTTGCATTTTTTGTGTAGGCTAACTTCCTTGCTTTCGAGGGTCTACAAAGACTGATCCGTGATAAGGACGAACTTACCTCCGAACGGGATCAACTTTTGGCCGAGTGAGACCAGAATGCTGCTCGCCTCTTAGAGCTGGAAGCATGAGTTGCTGAGGACATTGAATTGGGGGCTCGGTTGCAACAAAGCGAGCAAGAAGTGGCAATCCTTAGCCAGGAGGTTGCCCCCTTAAAGGCGCAATTTGAAGAAACTAAGTCCAAATAGGTTGAAGTCCATAATGTCGTCCTTGCTGCATCAGATCATGAGGCTGCCTCCGTTGAAAGAATGCTTAATTTGGAGGCACCCTTAAACTCCAAAGCTGAAGAGCTTGCTGCTGCAAAGGGAGAGTGTTTCCGGTTGGAGGAGAAGAATAAGAGGACCATTTAGCACAATAGAGTTTTCAGCTCCACCATCCGCGAGCTTGATGCTAGCCTTCGGTCCACCAGATCCGCGTGGGATAACCTGTCGCCGAGGTCGACCAACTTAAAGAAGAACTTCAGCGTCGGGCGACTTCCCTCATTGTTGAAAAAACATATTATATGTACAACATAAGGAGAAAACCCTTGGAAGAGGCCAAAGCAGGTGTCATTGACTTTGATGCCGAAATCGCTAAGGCCCGTTAGCTTGAGTTAGCTGCAAAAAGGGGTCTTCAGGCCCGGCCTGATGCTACCGATTCTTCTGGATTCGGTTCTGAGTTCTCGGGAACTAAAGAAGAAGAAGGCGATGATGCTGAATGCCAAAATGACGAAAGCTAAAATATCAAACCGGCGGCGGATCCACCCATTTCTTATGGGTGAGTAATGCTTCTCTTCCTTCGGGTTCCGGAGATGCAGCAGCTTAGTGTTTGCTTTCTTTTTCAAACTGTTGTACTTGTGCTGTTTACCGTATTTACTGTAAATAGAGACATTTTTTCATTCAAGTATAAGTTTTTTGTTTGTGTGTCCTTTTGTTTAAGTATTTGCTCAAGTTTGATCTTTGCGTCTTTGTTTAAGTGTTTGCGCAAGTTTTACTGTTTGCATCTAATTGTACAAGGATTTAGGTGTATTTTCTCCCGAATGTTTGGATTTTGGAAATAAGTTCTTCCAATATTAACCCTTTAATGTGAGGGTTTTTCATAAGAGAGGGCCACTTATGTTTACAGTGCTCTTGAAGAGGACGTCTCTTGTTCATTACGGCACTAGCATTTCTTGTTTAACTTTCAAATGATAAAATCAATTCATTGTTCAGACAAGAAACAAGATGGAGATAAAATGACTTTGCTTTATTCCTTCCATTTTTAAAAGTACATAAGCATTCGTTGTGCTAAAAAGAAATTGCTATTTCTTGTGACTAATTTGTACAACTTGTTTCTACGGGGTTGGCCGCGCAGTCCTCGGTCCCGATGATACAATTATGTTTTCGGATTTCGTATTCTGGTCGAAGTGGCAGTCGTTGTTTCCGTATCCTCATATCATTCCCCCCAGTGTTCGAATTCGAAGGATGCAAATTTGAACACTGGAATTTTCACACCTTCGAGGACTCCACTAGTGAATTGCTAGATAATCTTCAGTTCGATAACAAACTTCGCTTCCCCTTAGGAATTTATGCTATCGAGCCAAAGACTATCTAACAATCCCACATTGGCTTGCACTTGTGAACGGTCGGGTAATATCTATTCGACAGCAAACTTAACTTCCCGGTAGGAACTTTACTATCGAGCAAAAGACTGTCTAACCGCTCTGTAGTGGTTCTTTGCTTGTGTGCCTTGTCATTTAAAGGTCTTATTGCTGAAGCTTCCATCGTAGTATGCTTTCTGTTGCTGCCTCGTTAAAAACCTTGCCAAAAAAATCCAATTGGGACAAAAACTGGACGAAGGGAAAAAAGTGCATCACACACTTTCAGTATAGGTGATGTTCATCGGCAATAGTATCTCCTGAATTGTGCCACGTTCCAGTTTCTTGGAAACTTTTCTCCATCGTGATTCTCTAACTTGTATGACCTTTTTCCGGTGACAGCTGAAACCCGGTAGGGGCCTTCCCATGTTGGACCTAGCTTCCTCGCATTGAGTTTCCGGGTGTTCTGAGTTGCTTTCCTTAAAACCAAGTCTCCCACTTTGAAGTAATAGAGGTTGGATCATCGGTTGTAATATCTCTCTATTCTCTGCTTTTGGGCTGATATCCTTACATGCGCCAAGTCCCTGCATTCATTGAGCAGCTCCAGATTGACTACCATTGGTTCATTGTTTGCTTCTTCGTTAGCCCGGAAATATCTCAGGGTAAGCTCTCCTACTTCCACTGGAATCAGGGGTTCTGCCTCGTACACAAGAGAAAAATGAGTCTCCCCCGTGCTCGATTTGGCTGTTGTTCGGTATGCCCATAGTACACCTGGCAGCTCTTTGGTCTATTTTCCTTTATCTGTTTCACTCACTTTTTGAGATTTTGTATAATCACCTTGTTTGTCGATTCTTGGCCAGTGCAAAAGAGAAAAAGGAGCCTCCCCCATGCTTGATTTGGCCGTTATTCGGTATGCCCATAGTACACCTGGAAGCTCTTCGGGCCATTTTCTTTTAGCTGCTTCCAATCTCTTTTTGAGATTTTGTATAATCACCTTGTTAATCGATTCTGCTTGGCCATTTGCGCTCGGATGATAGGGTGATGATATGATCCTCTTGATTTTCAAATCTTCAAGGAACTTCGTGATCTTTGCGCCTATAAATTGTGGCCCGTTGTCGCAGGCTATCCCTTATCGGTATCCCAAATCTCCAAATTATGTTCTCCCACAAGAAACCTACCACTTCACACTCGCCGATCTTCTGATAAGGACCTGCTTCAACCCACTTAAAAAATAGTCGAATAAAATCAAAAGAAATCTTACCTTACCGGGGGCCGGGTAGTGGTCTGATGATGTCCATTCCCCACTTCATGAACGACCATGGTGACAAAATTGAGTGTCATGGCTCTGTCGATTGATGTACCAACGGTGTGTATCATTGACATTTATCACATTTTGAACATAAGTTTTAACGTCTTGTTCCATCCGGGGCCAATAGTATCCTACCCTAATTAATTTAACACTAAGGAATCTGCGCCTAAATGGTTTCCGCAGATCCCTTCGCGGACTTCTCGCATTAACATAATTAGATTCCGAGGCTCCCAAACATCGGGCCAGCGGGCCTTGGAATGATTTTTTGTACAATTGACCTCCTTTAAAACTATATCGCACTGCCTTAGTGCGTAGCGCCTTAGATGCTTTGGGATCTTCAGGCAACTTTCCATGCTCGATATAGTCAATGATCACATTTCTCCAGTCCCAGACCAAATTAGTCGCGTTTACCTCGTAATTGCCATCTGCGTCCAGTACCGAGTGCATTAGTTGTACGATCGTACTGGAGTCTGATCCTTTCATTTCTATAGACGAGCCAAGGTTAGTTAGTGCATCTGCTTCTGCATTCCCTTCCCTCGGGATATGCGTGATTGACCACTCGCGGAACCGAGCGAGCAGAGCCTGAACCTTCATTACGTGTTGTTGCATGCATTTTTGTTTGGCTTCGAAGATCCCGTAGACCTGATTTACCACCAGCTGGGAGTCGCATTTGATTTCTATGACCTCAGAGTCCAATTTTGGGGCCAATTCGAGCTCTGCAATCAAAGATATATACTCCGCTTCATTGTTAGCCAGAATAACAGTTCTTATGGCCTGCCTAGGGTTTCTCCCAAAGGAGTGGTTATTACTATGCCTAGCCCGGACCCTTTCATATTGGAAGCTCCATCTGTGAACAAGGTCCAAACTCCTGATGTCGCTTCCAACACTATAACTGCTTCTTTGGTAGCCAGAGGTAAAAGTCCTGGATTGAAATCGGCCAAAACCTGCAACTTAATTGCGGTTCTAGGTTTATATTCTATGTCAAATTCGCTCTTGTGGACAACCCATTTGGCCAGCCTACCTGAAAGTTCGAGTTTACGAAGAATGTTCCGCCGAGGAAAAGTGGTCACCACAACTATCAGGTGACATTAAAAATAAGGCCTTAGCTTTCGGGCGGCGACTACGAGAGCTAAGGCCAACTTTTCCAGATGTGGGTAGCGAGTTTCTACTCCCATTAGAATTTTGCTAACATAATAAATAGGAGATTGCGTACCTTCGTCCTCACGAACTAAAAGGACACTTACCGCTACCTCCGAGACCGCTAAGTAGATCAATAATTGTTCACCTTCCTCCGGTTTTGATAGCAACAGAGGACTTGACAAATACTTTTTCAAATCCCTCAAAGCCTGCTGACATTCCGGGGTCCATTCGGAGTTGTTCTTCTATTTGAGCAACGATAAGAAATGATGGCATTTCTCTGAAGACCGGAAAATGAATCTGCTTAATGCGGCCAGTCTCCCTGTTAGCCTTTGAACCTATTTTACGCTTGACAGCTGGTTTGGAATGTCTTCGATGGCTTTGATTTTATCGGGGTTAAGCTCGATCCCCCTTTGTGACACCAGGAAACCCAGGAACTTACCAGAGCTGACCCTAAATGCACACTTCTCGGGGTTAAGATTCCTTAAGATGTCAAAAGTTTCTTGCATGTGTCTGAGATAATCACATGCGTTCAGAGACTTAACAAGCACATCATCTATGTAAACCTCCATGGTTTTCCCTACTTGCTTTTCAAACATTTTGTTCACGAGCCATTGATAAGTGGCTCCGGCGTTCTTTTAACCCAAAAGGCATCATATTGTAACAGTATGTGCCAAAGTTCGTAATAAACGAAGTTTTTTCCTGATCCTCCGGGTTCATTTTGATTTGGTTGTACCTGGAGTAAGCATCAAGGAAACTCATTAGCCCATGCCTGGCTGTTGCATCAATCATTTGATCAATGTTTGGCAATGTGAACGAGTCTTTTGGGAACGCCTTATTTAAATCCTTATAGTCTACGCACATGCGAAATTTATTCTTCTTCTTTGGAACTACTACTACGTTAGCTAGCTAGTCAGGATACTTTACCTCTCGGATTGAAGCGATATCAAGCAAGCGAGTTACCTCTTCTTTGACAAATTTATTTCTGACCTCGGCAATAGGACATTTTTTCTGTCTTACTGGAGGGATGCTGGGATCCATATTTAGCTTATGTACAACCACTTCTTGCGGGATACATGCCATATCGGCATGCGACCACGCAAAACAATTGACATTAAATTTAAGAAATTTAATAAATTCAGACCTGAGTTCGGGGTGCAGTCCCGTTCCCAAGTGGAACTTCCTCTCCACGAACTTTGCGAACAATGCGACTTGTCCGAGTTCTTCTGCTGTGGACTTTGTTGCGTCCATCTCTTCTGGTACCTGGAAATACCTTGGCACGATTTTGATGACTCTTTCCCCTTATTGACTTCGCTCAGCTTGGGAGCAGGCGCTGGTTCCTGTAATTGCTATGTCACATGCTCTTTTCCTTTTCTATTGGAAACTAAGATTTCATTCATTTCTCTTACCGCAGGTTGGTCGCCTCTTACTTGTTTAATCCCCTCGGGAGTTGGGAACTTCAGCAAGTGATTATATGTAGATGGCATAACTTTCATCTCGTGCAACCATGGTCTCCCCAGGATGATGTTTTAACCCATATCTCCATCCACCACCTCGAAAAAGGGTCATCTTCATCACCCCTTCAACATTCGTGGGAAACACGATCTCTCCTTGGGTTGTCATGCTTGCTAGGTTGAACCCGGTGAGGAGTTTTATGGCCGGGATGATGCTTTCGGTGAGCTTAGCTTGCTCCAACACCCTCCATTGTATGATGTTGGTCGAACTTCCTAGGTCCACCAAAACACGTTTAATTTTAAAATCTAAGACATTTAAAGAATTACCAATGCATCGTTGTGCAGTAGCAGCAGTCCATCTGCGTCTTCCTTCGTGAAAGTAATATCGTCTTCAACGACTTCCTGTAGTCTCTTGCTGTGGGTCACTGACACCTTCGTCTTTTTTGCCGCCAAGAATGTAACCCCATTAATCTCATTCGCCCCGAAAATCATGTTGATCGTTAGGCACGAGGAATCTTCTCCTACTTTTGAAGGTTCTGCATTACCATGATTGCTACCGTAGTTGTTTTTAGCCATGTCACTTAAAAATTCCCTGAGATGACCGTTTTTCAGCAATGTCGCCACCTCTTCACGCATTTGTTGACAGTCCCTAGTCCGGTGACCATTTGTCCTGTGGTATTCACACCACAAATTAGGATCCCTTTCGCTGGGATCAAATCTCATTGGCTTCGGGAACCATGCTTCTTTAATGCTCTTCATAGCTGACACCAACTCCACTACACTGACGTTGAAGTTGTATTCGAAAAGCCTTGGGTAAGAAAAATCTGACATTTCCTTGTTCTGCAACGACCTATTATCTCGGTCGCGACCAGTTCTCCTAAGTAGCGAATCTATCCGCTGATCGAAAACCTCTACCGCGTCCTTCGGCCCGTTTATAGTGCAAAAACCGACCTCTTGAAGACCGTCGATCTGTGTCAAAATCTTCTTTCGATTTCTCTTTATTCTTCTCCCGGTCCCGACCCTTGGACGACCGGAAAACTGAGCTGATCATATTTAATTCATATCTTAAACGCATACCGGTTGTGAACATCCGCCCAAGTTGTCGCCTGGAACTAGAGCAAACTTTCTTTTAACTTTCGGGAAGCGTTGGAACTTCTCAGGTTCAGGCCTTTTGGTAAATTCTTCACCCGCCCGTTCGTCCAGTACGGCCAGTAGCAACATCCTTTCCTACTGGAAACTGGTCATAAATTTCTGCAGCAACTCGGACTCTCCTTGTTCAATCCTGAATAGGTCGGCCTTTCGGGCCGTACCTTCTGGCCCGGGCATGGGCCTTGAAGAAAGAGTCCGCGAGCATTTCGAAGGAGTCTATGGAGTGCTCGGGCAAGAGCGAATATCATGTCAGGGCTCCCTTCGTAAGAGTCTTCCCGAATTTCTTCAGTAAGACTGACTCAATCTCGTGGGGGTGGTGATATGCTCCTGAGGATCTGAAGTGCCATCATAGTTCGGCACGTTTGGCATTTTAAATTGCTTCAGGATCAATTATGGTGTCGTGCTTGGTTTGTACGATAATTATGTGTACTTCTTTGAGTCCGACCCTTTCAGCACTGGTAGTGCACCCAGAATTTGATCTATTCGAGCGTTTATTTCCCTCATAAACTGCACTAGTTCGGTTCTAAAGAGATCATATTCATTGTTGCTGCCGGAACCGTCACCGTTTCCCCCGGCCCTGTCAAAGCTGACTTCGCCCCTTGGGGTGTTGTTATCGACCCTCTGCGTTGTCTGATTCACGAGAGCACTGGAGGAGCTGCACCTTGTCCATTCGCGTTATTGGTAGCACCCGACAACTCATGTTTCTGCTCCATCATGACCTTATCCTGTTGTGTGAGATGGCCTATAATGCCTCCTGTTGCTCCTAAAAGATCCTTACTGCTTCGACAATGTGCTCTTCTTCAGCATCATCAGGAGTCGCCTCCCGAACATATCGTGGATATCGGCCTTCGTGGACTGCGTGGCCTCGTTTCCCTTGTTGCGGGTATCGCTGATTGAATCTTCGTGTTGAGGCTGATTTCCTTGGGTCTCAGCATTGTGTGTGTTTGTTAACACCATTATCTGCCATTTTTAATGATCTTTGCTGAGGACAAAGAATCAAACAAGTTAGTAACAAATGGAGGGATCAATTCAATTACACAACTGTCTATGCCCCACGGTGGGCGCTAAACTGTTTATCCGTAAAACGGTACAGTTGAATTTATACGTGGTTTATAGACAAGTGAACTAATTTGATACTAAAATAATAGATGAATTAGACAAAAATATACGACTTAGCCTCAAGATTGAAATGAAACGACAGATATCTTGATTCCGGGCACAGAGCTGCCGGAGGTAGTAAGAACAATGTAAATAAGCAAGAAAAGTAAAATGCTATTGAGCTTTTGACAGAGTATAATGTATTCTTCTACGAAAATTCGTCCCCTTACAATGATGGTGGAACTCACTATTTATAGCTACACCTAGGGAACAAGGTCATAGGATCAAGCCCCTCTTAAATGAGAATTATGAGGGCCGTTGAAGAATGTGTAATGGTGGGCAGTGAATGTCATATTCTTCGTAACGGATTATGCACTTAAGCTGTAGAATATTCTTCATTGAATGCTACCGGATGACAGACATTTATTTGGCGTTTATGAATATCATTATTTTCCGATGACAAATGATATCATTGCCTTCGGGTTCGACTGTCTTCTGTATTCGACTCCACGTGTCGCTTTCTCTTGCGATCATAAAATCTGAACATATTTTACCTCATACACAAGTATTATAATTAAGCATGTGCATGAAAACTATGTTCCGATTATTTTGATTTGTATAGTGGTTTATACTAAGAACCCATGTTATAAAGTGTGAAAGTGAGATAACTTAAAACGGAAGTCCTGTTTCCACGCAATATCAAAGAGAAGCCTTAATGAAAAAGCAGATTCTAGATATTGAAGGAGTGGAACCTAAACTTTAGACCTCATACCCAACTGCTTGTGACGTGTGATTTGCAGTGCCTATTTCTGGTATAGTATATGGTAAAAGCTCATCGCAGAAATAAAGGTTTTTAGTTAGTTAAGAAACTTGAAAAGTAAGGGATGTGAGTTTTAACAATTAAGTGTGATTGGTGGGCTGATAGCTACTAGCTCTACTGTTAGGTATCACAAAATAACAAAATATCTTACAAGACGACTTTATAATCATGACTCTAGTCTAGCGATTCAGAATGTGCGTGATCTTATTAAATATAAACTTTTTCTTTTAATTGCATAAGATATAGTTCGAGTTGAAAATAACGAGGTCGGTCGAGTTGAGGCTCTCTTGCTGGTCACTTGAGATCAACACAATATGGATATGAGTAGTGTGAGTTTAGTTCAACTCTGATGTGACAAGTGAACCGTACGTAGAAGAGACGAATCTTATCTAGCTATACCATAGTGATATATATATAGTAGAAAGAAGAAACAAAGTTAAGTAAGTTAAAGATAAGTAGGTTTTAAGTGAAGGAAACATGGACAAGAAAAGTGTATATAATACAGGTGTATATACACATGGTTTTGGCAGTTACCAGCCCATCTTTCCTATCCATTTATTCTTTGTCATTTAATGAAACAGAACACTGACGGGGCTCCTATCTTATTTTTCAGTTTTTTTTTTAAATAATAATTTCAGTAGAGTAATCAAGAAAAAACACACAGAGAGTATAGAAGAACCTAATCCACAGACTTTTGGTTGTGGTGCTGGTGATGCCTAACCCCTAACCATGCCATAAAGCAATCCAATACTTCCACCCCCAGCCCCACACTCCATGCTCCTTGCCTTTGCCTACCGGTATCGCCTGATCCGATTAATTTGAATTTACATTAAATAAGACCAATATATAAATGAATATACTGATGCGATTAATTTGAATTTGCGTTGAATAAGACCAATAAATAAATGAATGTACTGATCTGATTAATCTGAATTCACGTAAAGAAGTAAATTTTGTCCATGTGTTACACATATAGCTTTTGCCACTCAAGAAACAAATTTTAAAGAGCGGTGGGAAAAATACTTATAACAAAAGGGAAAAAAGATACCTCACCACACTCCCTTTTCGTGAATGGAGGGCAACCATGAACACTAGCCACTTACTCACTCAAAGGATTGAACTTCAAATAAATTAAAGTAGACTACGGCCACTTATATTGGTGAACAAATACAAGTTCACTTTAAATAAGATTTTTCAAAAGAATTTAATGTATATTTATGAATAAAATTAATAACAACAATTCTAATTTATTATCACAAATTTGTGACAAATTAATTCACATTAATTGATCAATAAGTGTAAAAAAAACTGATAAACTAAAAAAAGGAAAAAAAAAATAATCTCTCCTCTTTTAATTATTAGTAATGACAACCCACCAAAGGGGCAGCGGAGAAGACAAGACTTTGTTCAAATTTTGTTTCACGGCGATCATCTTCTGGTGGCGCCGGCAAATTAAGATCAAGAGACAGAAAATTTCTTGTAGATTTCTCCTCCTCCTTATAATTATTAGTAGCAACATCATCATGTGATGATTCTGAAAAATTGTTAATTGTCTCAATATGAGTATTTGTAGAAACCTTAGTACTGTTTGTAGCAGTTGTTGTAGTAGGTGGTTTATGTTTTCTCATATGACCACCTAAAGCTTGCCCTGATGAAAACTCCGACCCACAAATTGAACACTCGTGGATTTTTGGCTTGCTGTAGCTGTTACCATGAGAGTTGATACCTTTGTTGTTGTTGACTATTTGGATTGAAAGAGATGCACTAATTTTATTGAGCCGTCCTTCTTCTTGATCATTTTTTACATGATTATCGTCATGATTTTCCACTAGCGAGTCAGCACCAGCGCTAGCAGTAGCCATGGCAGTGCTAGCAGAAGCCATGGCAGTGGCAGTGGCAGTGGCAGTGATAGTGACAGATTTTTTCTCTTCTACTATGGTTTTGGGCCTTCTATGACTAGCTCTGTGCCCACCAAGTGCTTGAAATGAAGGGAAAGTTCTGTTGCAAGTTTTACACTCGTAGACAAAAAAACCAGCTTTTCCAGTTGTAGTATTGACCATTTCTGTGAATTTCCTGCTGCTGATTTTCTCCTTTTTAACTTCAGTTACAACTTGTACTTTTCGTCCGCTTTGTGCTAACAGAATTAAGCAATTGGCCATGTCTTCATCTTCTTCGGACGTGCTACTAGTTGATATTTGAGTAGTAGAAGTGGTTGGTGAATACTGAATTATTGCTGAAGAGTAATAAACATCACCTCCACCACCACCATCATCGCTCCCGCCAGCGACCGATGAGCTACTTGTGACCATCGTCCCCGCTATGTCAAACGGGGACGAGGGTCTTGATCGCTTGCTACGCTTTCCTTTGAAAGCGTACGAGCGATCGGGAAAATCTTGAGAAACTTCCATGAATACAAAACCAAGAAAAGAAGCCAAGCAAGTGACAAAGTGAAGAAGAAGAAGAAGAAGAGTAGTGATGAAAGAATGTAGAGAGTGATGTTATTAGCTAGTGGCTTTTGTTATACTTATATATACTAGTAGTATCTTTTTAGTGAATGGTAAGAAGATGTTTGGAGAGTCAAAATTATACTCCACCCAACTGTTAACTAAGTGAATGAACATTTTTTTTTATTTTTACGTTCGTATTATTGTTTTACTAAGAAAAGTGTCTTTAAGTAAACATTAGAAGTCTACTTTGTCACTTTGCACTCCCTTTAACTACACTTAACCTAGCTTTGTATAACAACTAATTAACTTTGGGTTCGTCTCCTCCTAATTTTCCTACCCTTTTAGTTACTTTACTTGATTTTACGGTAAATTCATTGCGTTATTTAGTTGATTGTTGTGTCGTGTAAAATTAAGATGCATAAGTATGGTCATAAATTTCATATTAAGCATTAAATTGTTTGGTGGTAATTTTACTAGCACAATGAGCTGTTCCAAATGCGATGTATAGAGTCAAATTGTCACCTTTTTTATTTATTAAGGGGTAATGTATATAGCAATTTGGACTTTCATTTTAAAAGTTCTTTATGAGTATATTGGAAAATTAATACTGTACTAATTATTTGGCATGTTTTGACTAATACTAGTAAGGTGAAATGAACGAGTTGTAGAAGGACTAAAGGGAGTGTTATAACTGAAAAACAAAATAAAGGAGAAATTAAGTATATAAACAAAACAAAGTAAATTAATTATTAAAGATAGAAGTCTAGTTGGTGACTTGGTGGTAACGTTTGAAGTTGGTTTCACACTCTCTTTTCTTTAAATTTGTTTGGTTTGTTATTGTTAAATTTTAATTAGGTTTAAGTAATTTGCCAGCAAAAGTCACGAATAAACACTCAAGCAATAAAGCAAAGGGGGATTGCACGTCAAAGGCATGCTCCACCTCACTCACTCCATCACTTCTTAGACTCAAAGGAAAGAACTATTATTATTATTATTATTATTATTATTATTATTATTATTATTATTATTATTATTTCTGGTACTATTATTACTATTTTAATGAGGATTTAAGTTATACGTTTTAATTTAACCGATTGCAACAAGTTATTCTTATATTTTCAGATTGTCACATCAAGTTTTGTTATGAAAATTTATTTATTTATTGTTATGTGAACTTAACCTGATGTTATAAAAAATTTATATACTAATAATGTATAGAATTTAAACTCTTTCAATAATATAAAGAACAAGAGATGGAAGTATGAGCAAGTAAGGCAAACCACCAAGATTCGGTTGGCTTTCAAGCAAACTCTTTGCCTTTTTCTATCTCACAAAATTGAATTCTCCTTCTCTGAACACACACACACCCCCCCCCCCCCCCCATATAATTCACAAACAAACCGAAATAGTGGTCCTCCACTATAAGGCCACCCAAGCTTGACAAATTCAAGCATAATTATTGAAAATATTCGAGAGTTTAATTAGTTAGTTAATGGTAACTTTTAATTTTCGTGGTTGCCTTTGATTCTCCAATAGTAACTTTTTTGTAATGAAATCAATTATAATGAAACTGAAACTATATATTAAAGAGAAAATGTTAGAGTAGGGAATATATTCAGCTTGTATTTTGCACAAGAAATTTCATTTCAAGAAAATTAACTTTCTCTATGTTTTTAAAATTTAAACTCTTATACACCTTGATTTAATATTCTTTTACACGTTAACTTATTTTATTTAAGGTTACTAATAAGTTAAAGACAAATTCAGTTTTTATCGAACAATTTTCCATTTTAATTACGTTACAACATTATATAGCGATAGATAAATTTAATCTTTTGTATTTCTCCTATATATTGGGCTAAAAAGTTTACTTAATACTCGCGTCTTTAAGAGCTTTGACAGTCTTACACCTTTAGAGCGTGCTCTCTCTCTCACACACATACGTACACAACGATATTCTAAAGTAAGAACAAGGAGAGTAATCACAGAGCTTTGTAATGAGATGAATATGATTTTGCCATTCTTAATGGGAGATCAGGGATTCCAGGCTTCGGAATGAAAAAAATGTTGATATACACTTCCGTTTTAAATAACTACTCTTACGTGCTTGTATATTTTGCACAAGAAATTTCATTTCAAGAAAATTAACTCTCTATATGTTTTTAAATTTTAAATCTTATACACCTCGATTTAATATTTTTTTACACGTAAACTTATTAGTAACCTTAAATAAGATAAGTGATCTTATATAATAACTTTTTAAATTGTACCGTTTATTAAAAGATTCATTTATTTGTCAGCAGTTAAGACAAATTCAGTTTTTATTGAACTTTTTTCCATTTTAATTACTTTCACAACATTATATAGCGAAAGATAAATTTGATCTTTTGTATTTCTTCTATATATTGGGCGAAAAAGTTTACTTAATACTCGTGTCTTTAAGAGCTTTGATAGTCTTACACCTTTAGAGCGTACTCTCTCTCACACGCACATACATACACAACGATATTCAAAAGTAAGAATAAGGAGAGTAATCACAGAGCTTTGTAATGAGAAGAATATGATTTTGCCATTCTTAATCGGAGGTCAGGGATTCCGAACTTCGAAATGAAAAAAATGCTGATAAACGCTTTCGCTTTTAATAACTACTCTTACCTGCTTGTATATTTTGCGCAAGAAATTTCATTTCAAGAAAATTAACTCTCTATATGTTCTTAAAGTTTAAACTCTTATACACCTCGATTTAATATTTTTTTACACGTTAAACTTATTAGTAACCTTAAATAAGATAAGTGATCTTATATAGTAACTTTTTAAATTGCACCGGTTATTAAAAGATTTATTTATTTGTCAGCAGTTAAGACAAATTCAGCTTTTATTGAACTTTTTTCCATTTAATTACTTTCACAACATTATATAGCGATAGATAAATTTGATCTTTTATATTTCTCCTATATATTGAGCAAAAAAGTTTACTTAATACTCGTGTCTTTAAGAGCTTTAACAGTCTTACATCTTTAGAGCGTGCTCTCTCTCTCACACGCACATGCATACACAACGATATTCAAAAGTAAGAATAAGGAGAGTAATCACAGAGCTTTGTAATGAGATGAATATGATTTTGTCATTTCTAATAGGAGGTCAGGAATTCCATCCTTCGAAATGAAAAAAATGCTGATAAACGCTTCCTCTTTTAACAACTACTCTTACGTGGCGTGGATTCAGATCAGATTAATTAGTCAATGCTCCAATACCAATACTAAATAAAACCAAAAAAAAGAATAAGGAGTATGGACACTATGTGGTGGCCATGTCGAGGAGGATTATATTTATTATAGTGTTAAGTGTTATGAGTGAGAGAACTGTAGATCAGAGAGCTACCTATCATATTCAATATTCATAAATCATACATATACATATTTGTGGTTCAAATTTTGGACTTGTGACTATATGGATTAACGGGTGATCTCACGCATCTCTAATGGCATGTCTGCCTCCTCTTCTTTGATCTCCGTTTGGTACAATGCTTAATTTAGTTTTTATTAGTTCACAGTACTTAAAGTCCTTTTATTCACCACTAATTAGCCTTTTAATCTTTTAACAATTTACTATTCTCTAGAACTTTTCTTTTCCTTTTTAGGTGCTCTTTACTTGTTTTATTATCCCGAACCCTACCCATAGGCGGATTTAGGACCTTTTTGAGGTGTACGTGAACGCTGATCTTTTCACCAAACTAGGTATTATATATATATATATATATATATATATATATATATATATATATATATATATATATATATATATATATATATATA
>NW_017670267.1:898035-908139 GCF_001879085.1 Nicotiana attenuata | reverse complement strand
TATATATATAATCTGATATTGTTGTGATGCCCATGACGGAAGGCGGGCTAATGAGAGAGGGTCAGGCAAGACTGGCAGGCTTCTAGGCTGGTAAGCTTCTAAAGAATGGATACATATGTCACCTTAGACGAATATCATATTAGAATGGGAGAGAAAAGTGGAGAGCTTTATTAGGCTTGACACAAGTTCACAAGGTACGCGCGCTTTTGGGGCTCGAGGTGGCGTAGCCCGAAAGACAAATCTTTGCGAGCCTAGGCCCAAAGCGGATAATACGTGCCATGCGCTTGGATCGTGACAAATATGGTATTAGAGCCTGACTCTCCCAAGTACGATAGTGGGGCATACCTCAGCGAGGACGCTGAGTCCCAAGGGGGTGAATGTGATGCACATGACGGAGGGCATGTAACGACCCGACCGATCATTTTTGAGCTCTAGCGCTTCGTTCGGTAGTTTGAGGCCTTAAGTAGCTTCATTTCAAGTATCATGACTTGTACGTGTGGTCGGAATTGAATTTCGGGAAGTTCGGAGTTGATTTGGAAGAAAATTCTAATTTCGGAAGCTTTAAGTTGGAAGAGTTCACCAAAGTTTGACTTTTGAGAAGACGACCTCGGAATCAGGATTTGAAGGTTCCAACAGGTTCGCATGATGATTTCGAACTTGAGCGTAAGTTCGGATTGATTATCGGGTCGCCCAGGAGCATTTTGGTGCCTATTATGAAAAGTTGGCATTTTGGATGAATTTCATAAGTTTGGGTTGAATTAGATTTTGATGATATCGATGTCCGTTTGGGATTATGAGCCTGGAAATAACTCCATATGATGATTTTGGTCTAAGGAGCGCGTCCGGACGTCGATTTGGAAGTCCGTAGGTCGTTTCGGCATTAGTTGGCGAAGTTGAGAAGTGGAAGATTTTGGAAAGTTTGACCGGGAGTGGACTTTTTGATATCGGGGTCGAATCTTAATTCCGAAAGTTGAAATAGGTCTGTAATGTCATTTAGGACTTGTGTGCAAAATTTGAAGTCATTCCGGATTGATTTGATATGTTTCGGCACAAGATATAGAATTTGGAAATTTATAAGTTTGATTCGAGGCGCGATTCATGATATTGATGTTGTTTTACGTGGTTTGAGGCTTCGACTAAGTTCGAATTGTATTTTGGAACGTGTTGGTATAATTGGTTAAGGTCCCGAGGGCCTCGGGTGGATTTTGGATGGTTAACGGATCGATTTTTGGACTTAAGGAAAAGCTGGAAAATCTGGTTGCTGGTGTAACCGCTTCTGCAGAAGATTTATCGCAGAAGCGAGGAAGTGGACCGCAGAAACGGCTGGGAGTGAGCTGGGCAGAGGCTGCAGGTGCGAAGGATTTCCCGCACTTGCGATATCGCAGATGCGGCCATTGGAGCGCAGAATAGGAGGTTAACCAAGAAGGCCTAGGCCGCAGAAGCGGAAAGAGAGGCGTAGGTGCGCGAGCGCAGAAGCGCTTGAGGATCGCAGAAGCGGACGCTCTTGAGGCTCGAAGAAGCGGAAGTGCATGTGGGCTATTTGGGCGCAGAAAACGAGGGATGTTGGGTTTTGCTGAAGCCGCACCTGCGATGGATTATCCGCAGGTGCGGAGCCGTAGAAGCGACATTTGTTCCGCAGGTGCGAAGGTCGGGTTGGGCAGTGTGTTCTTTTAAAACGGGAGTTTGGCCCATTTTCATCTCATTTCCTCCATGGAAGCCGATTTGGAGCACTTTTGGAGTGCCATCTTCATCAACTATAATGGGGTAAGTGATTTCTTCACATTGTGAGTTAAATATATGATTTTTATGTGGATTCAAGCATGAAAATTGGTAGAAATTGTGAGATTTTGAAAGAAACCTAGAAATTGGTATTTTTAGATTTTTTACCACGAAATTGGACATGGAATTCAGAATAAATTGTATATTTGAGTTCATGGTGTTATGAGTAATGATTATCTTCGAAAATTATCGGAATCCGGGCACGTAGGCCCGAGGGTTAACTTTATCGACTTTTCGAGCAGAGTTGGGAATTTGTTTAAAAATGATTTATTACGAGTATTGGAGTATATTTTTATTGGTTTTCACATTGTTTGGCTAGTTTTGGAGCGACGGACATTGATTTGAGGTGTTAGAGTGGCGTTAGAGCTGGTTATGAAACTTCGAGCGAGGTAAGTCTCCTGTCTAACTCTGTGAGGGGGAAACTACCCCTAGGTGATGTATTTGATATGTGTTGCTTGTTGTGGGGGCTACGTACGCACGAGGTGACGAGAGTCCGTACGTAGTTAGATCCATGTTATTGTTCGGGTAGACTTAGGTTCACACCATACTATAACTGTATTACTTGAGCAGTCCCTGTCTATTAAAATTCTTTTATTTCACATTACGATTTGAGACTAGACTTGTGTAGGGCGATAGACTAACTATTGTAGAGATTCAACGGACTTCATGATTAGCTGCGAAATAATTGTACTCCTCTTACGAATTTCTCCCGCGTTATGTGTTCTCATCGAAAGGTTTTTCCCAAAGCGTCTTATAACTCACATGTCCCTTCATAAGTGGGGACAAGGACCCGTCAAAGCTTCTTATTCTAATGGGATCGAGCCGTTTGCCTCGGCAGGATAGATTCATCTATGGTTCCTGCCGTTCGACCCTCGGCAGTGCGCACAATATGATGGATCGAGTCGTACGCCTCGACGGGATTATATATCACACTCTCATGGGAGCGGGCCACTCGCCTCGGCAATATAATAGATGTATATATTGTTATGTACCAGATTATGATGGGATGGGGCTGTACGCCTCGGCATTTCTATAAAACACTCTATGGAATCGTGCGTAATAACTGTCAAGAGGCCAATGCATCTGGGAACTTTCCTGATTTGAATTATGACAATCTATCTGGTGAGGCCCATTATGCATATATATATATATATATATATATATATATATATATATATATATATATTCCGGTTGAGGAGGTAACTATTCATCGAGAGTTTGAGTTTGGGTTGAGAGGAGGATTGTACCACGTATTTATACTTGTTTATTTCGTTTGTTACTCTACTCCGTATCTGTTTACTTCTTATTGTATCTGTCTTTTTGGACCACTAGTAAGTGTCAATGTTGACCCCTCATCACTACTTCTCTAGGGTTAGGCTAGATACTTACTGGGTACGCGTTGATTTACGTACTCGTGCTGCACTTGCTACACTTACTGTGCAGGTACACATATATGTACTGGTGGTCCTCTAGGTGTAGAGGCATGACTCTTGCGGGGATTTTATGGTGAGATGCACTTCCTTGATACGATCCGCAGCATACAGAATCTCCGTTAGAGTTATTTATATTTCCCGTCTAACTTGTATTTCTGACGGATGTTGTATTATTATTGTACTTATTAATAGATGCTCATGCACTTGTGACACCGAGTTTTGGGGATTCTTACGGGTGGTTCATTATAGTAGTTCGTGTAAAATATTATCATTACCCTGTAAATCCAATTTCATACTATTTAATTAATGAAAATTATGATTTCAAATACTAAAATGAGTAATTAAGTTAATCATTCACCGTTGGCTTGCCTGACGGCGGTGTTAGGCGCCATCACGACCTTTAGTGGATTTTGGGTCGTGACAGCTTGGTATCAGAGCGTTAGGTTCACTTAGGTCTTACGAGTCATGAGCAATTCTAGTAGAGTCTTGCGGATCGGTACAAAGACATCTGTACTTATCATTGAGAGGCTACAGGGCTGTTAGGAGCACTTCCCTTCTTGATTACTCATCGTGCGATTTGATTCCATTGAGGCTTATGCCTTTATTTTCCTCCTAATCAATCTTATGCGACGTGGAGCGTTTGTTATCAATTGGGCATCGAGGAGTTGTAGTGGTACTGCAGACGTAGTGCAGGATGTTTTTCCCTGCGTGTTTGGGCATGCTATTATCGTCGCCTTGCGGAAGGATGTTCTTTTGTTCCAGCTTAGTACTGTATTTTCTAGGGGTTCGAGACTGTGCACGGATTGCTACAATGCCTATGCGTTGTTATCGCACAATGTTGGTGTAATGGTAAGGTGCTTGTTTATGTGTCGAGGCGGTGAATGACTTGGAAGAGGATTTCTCAATGCATGATTTAGAGGTTCAGCATTTAATTCCAGCAGAGGAAAGGCAACCGGACTATAGATGTTTTTGAGCGTGGTGGAATTCTCAATTGTGATGTGGTGTCATCGTCCTTGTTGAACACGTTAAGGTTTGTCGGTGTTATAGTCTTCTTCAATTAGCCTTCGGGGCAGGGTATTATGAAATGGTGCCTGAGAAGCGGTTGCTAGAGTTAGCGGAGCGTAGCAATTTTGGAATCAAATTGGTATTTCTAATGTTGATGGATCGAGAAGGATGATCTTCTAGGAGGCTTAGAGTTGGTGGAAACTTATTAGTTCAAGTGCTACAAAGATGGATTCGGATTTGAGGCAACAATTGGGCAGCGAAGGATGAGGAAGGACATGTGGGAGGTGTCTTGTGGTGGTTGAATTGCTAGAAGGTCAAGTATGAAAAGCAGAAGTCCAGAAGTTGCTTAAAGGAGAGGGTTTAGCCACACGCTTTGACGAAAGTTTAGAGCAATTCGGGAATCATGGTAGACAATGACTAGGTCCACGGATTTTATTGGGATGCAATATGACTTCGATTTTGGAATGTATTGTTGGACTTTCAGTTAATGTCAACGGGGTAGAAGGAATCTTGGTGGGTTCCAGGGTTATGTAGTTGAAGATTCAAGCTAAGTGGGGAGAAGCCCCACCGTTACGATTGGATTGCTGGTTGTTTACTTGTGAGGTTTCTGGTTATTGAAGTATTGGTGGGCTATTACGACTAAGGAAGGAAAACATCAGTGGTAATTCGAGCAAAGGATTTGAGGAATGCGTGTTATATTTGGCCTTATCGGTTCATGTTCAGATTTTGGGAAGACTCAGTGTTATGCTTCTTGTTGGGGTTATATACAAGGAAAAGAATCCGGTCGGGTGCTTCTTTGATAGGGTGTTCACGTGCTAGCAGCGCACTAGAGTTTGGCTTATATACGGGGCCAAGTCAGACAGTGGTCCTAATGGGTTCAAGAATTTAAGTGCAGTTCCTAAGAACTTGGAGTGTTCTATGTTATCATTGGGTATGCGGTGCAGTATTGGTGGAAAGGAAGAAATAGTTTCGGATTCACAAAATGTCTTGCAGAAGGGGTGTACTAGTTGGAGATGTGAATGTGCGCATAAGGAGAGTATGAGATGGTTTGTGGGTTTTGAGACAACGGGGTCTCGTGAATTGGTTCAATTAGGATGAGTGAGGATTGAGTTCCTTATATTTTGAATGGAGCTATTATTATTTCTAAGGCAAGTCCAGAGTAAATTAGAAGAAGTTGGTTCGGTTAGCAATGGTTGAATCGGCATGATGGTGGCAATGATTGGTTCCTTTAGTGTGTTAAGTTATATAGGTGAATTATGGTGGTACGTGCGAGGCTTGACAACCACTATAATTTGGTTGATTTGGGAGGTATTTGATTCTAATGGCCTTGTGGTGTAAATGGATATCGGAAGAGTTATTGCGGTTTAGATCACGACTTGAGGCTTGTACTTCTGATGGATAGGAGTTCGGTTGTGTGTTGCAATGGTTCTTCTGAAATGAGTTAAGTGAAATGTTTCTAGCCAATGAAGTGTTTATTCTACTAGTAGTTCAAGGGTTTTGATAAATTCTTGTACTCTCGCATTGCGGCATGATCAGTGCAGTGAGCGGCATGGGAATTTGAAGTTGAGGATCAAGGTTGCGGCTCGGTGTTGATAAGAGTCACGAGCTCGGTGAGCAAGGAAGAATTCAGATATTCAGAGTTAGCTGGCATCTTCTTTAGTGTCACCTAGGAAAGGTGTTCTGTATAAGAGGCTTTGTGTATTGATTTGCGGACTCTTGGTTGGCCTTACCGAATTAGTACGGTTGGTGGTGTAGAGGTGCATACTTTGCTGTGCGAAAGGTCATGAGAGCGTATCCCACAAGGAAATTTGTATAAGTGTGATATGTTAGTCACTTGATTGTTACGGATGGATACCAACTATGGAAATTCTGGCACTGTCGCTAATGTGAGAATTTATGCCTGAAGGGCGCTCTATTCATTTGGTCATGGACTGTGTAATTTTGTTCCGGATTTGACGGTTGTTCTTGTATGTCATGGAAAAGGTTATTGTGGATCCTTGAAAGGTTATTAGCCCAGTACGGTACGATCAGAATAGGCTTGAGGTTCGTGGATGGATCTAAATGTGAATTTGTGCTCTATATCAGGCCGGATGTTCTCATTTCAGCATAGCGTTGCTTACAAACGAGTCTTCAGGCCTTGGATGTTATTTCCGTCGTCAGCTATTCCGTGTAATCTCTACCGAATATATAAGTTCAAAAACACGGCTCACATAATCAACACCTCGGTGATCAAGCTATAGGTAAAAATCCGGCCTAAAGTCATCCAGACTGGCCTAACATCAAACACACAGAGATCACATCTCGCCCCTCGATCAGGGAATCAAAAGCCATCGGTGAACATCTGATACTGAGCGCTCGTTCGCGCATACGAATGCGTGGAAGGAATTCAAAGAGTCATATTTCAAGTTGAATCAAGGACGTATGATAAGAGTTCAAGAATGTGAAGTTTTTCCTAAAGGTTCTGCAGCCTCTCGAGGATAAATACAGACGTCTCCGTACCGATCCGCGAGACTCTACTAAACCTGCTCATGACTCGTGAGACCTATGTAACCTAGGCTCTGATACCAACTTGTCACGACCCTAAATCCCAACCCGATCGTGATGGCGCCTCTCTTGAAGACAAGGCCAGCCGACACACCTCTAATTCACTTTAAATAACTAAAACAATAACTACTAAGTCTGTAATCAGAAATAAAATCCCAAAATAAGCATTTAATAGTATAATTTGCAGAAATAAAAACCAACACGGCCCGACATCGGGGTGTCACTAGTCATGAGCATCTACTAAGGTCCGAATACAACTGGAGTCAAAAATATACTAAATACGGTCTAATGAAATCGAGAGGGAGAAAAGCAGTGCTGCGAACGTCGGGCAACTACCTTGCTAAACTTCGATGACTCTGCCTCTGAGCAACTAATACCCGCTACCGGGTTCAGAAATACCTAAATCTGCACACAAGGTGCAGGGAGTAAAGTGAGTACTTCCAACTCAGTGAGTAATAAAAATAAATAAAGACTGAGTAATATAAAACCACGTAAGGCACAACATTAAGCTAAAAGAGGCATAACAAAAATCAGTAAATATAATTAAGCAGTGAAATCTCACAAACATCCTTTAAACAGTTAAACAATATACAAGAAAAACAACTAAAAAGTAAACACATAATAACTGCCCCTCCGGCACAGTAACAACAGAATTAGCCCATCGGGCTATATCACAGAACAATACCAGCCCCTCGGGCTATATGTCATATCACAATGGGTACCCGCGCTCACTGGGGGTGTACAGACTCCGGGAGGGGCCTCTTACGGCCCAAGCGCATAATCAAGCCATCTCGTGGCATCATAAATAGGCTCTCGGCCTCATATCAAATCCCAGGCCCTCCGCCTCATTATCATAATCAGTGTATCACTGCTGCGGCGTGTAGCCCGACCCAAAAGTATCCTCACAACACAGGCCCTTGGCCTTACTCAGTCAGAATCTCATAAGCCCCTCGGGCCACAGTAAAATATGAAGCTCAGCTCAAATACTTTTGAAAATATCATTTAAGGTGTTTAAAACAGAATAACATAGCTGAGTTTTCAAAATAGCAAAAATGTAGTATGGCTGAGCACCAATACGAAATCAAACAATGAGAAAAATATCATTTAAAATCCCATAAGGGTTCAAACAGTTGGCACGAAGCCCAAATACGGCGTTTAGCCCAAATATATAATGATATCAAACAGTTAGCTATTAAATACACAGTAAAATAGTCATACGGGATGGACTAAGTCACAGTCCCCAACGGTGCTCTACCCCACGCTTGTCATCTAGCGTGTGAGTCACCTCAACATAGCCGTACGCTGTGAAATTCCGGGGTTTCATAACCTCAGCACAACATTTAAAATCATTACTCACCTCGAACTAGCCCGAAAAGCTACTCTGCAACACGCTTGCCTCTCGGTCCAACTTCCGAGTGCTCCAAATCTATCAAGTTCAGATTTTTATCATCAAATTATGCTAAATAAATGAATTCCAATTGAAAAATATCGATTTTAAGCACAAAATCCAAAATCAGTCAAAACCCGACCCCAGGGCCCGCGTCCCGGAACTATACCAAAATATTCTTCATCATCTCACGAGTCTGTACATATAAAGAACTCGAAAATCGGAGTTCGTTTGACCCCTCAAATCATCTCTAGAAGGTCTCATACTCTCAAGCCCTAACTCCACCTTTTTCTACTGATTTTCATGAATTAAACACTGATATGTTGTTCCTTAATCACAAATAATCGAGTTTTAGGGTCCAAAATCCTTACCTCTATGAAGAACAATGATTTTCTCTCTTTAAAATCGCCTCAAAGCTCTTTTTCTCGTTCAAAAAATGGTGTAAAAGGGTTCAAAGTCGCGAAACAGGTCTTTAAAACATTCTGCCCAGCTATTAAAAATTCCTTCATCGCGATCGCGAAGCACAAATACTCAACTCCCAAAAATTACTCTATGCGAACGCGTAAAATACCATGCGAATGCGATGCTCAGACCTTTTTACACTACGCGATCGCGGACCAACCACCGCGTTCGCAAAGAACAATCTCCAAGCCAACACTCCTGGTCCACTTACTCTATGCGAACGCGACCTTCACTACGCGTTCGCGATCAACAACTTCCTCACCTCTATGCGATCGCAACACAACCTCCACGAACGCGAAGAACAACTGGACCTCCCCCTCAAAACCTTCTACGCGATCGCGAGAGCCCCTACGCGATCGCGAAGAGAAATCTTCTGCAACAACTGAACCTGCAATTTCTGCAACTCCAAACTTCATGAAATGGTCCGGTTGACCATCCAAAACTCACTCGAGGTCACCGGGACCTCAACCAAAGGCACAAACTCCATAACCTTATTCAAACTTGTACCAATCTTCAAAACACCTCAAACAACATAAAAATCATGAAAACTCATCAAATTCAAGCCTAAGGTTCTAAATTCTTCCGCATTCCGCTTTTGATCAAAAACCCAACCAAACCACGTCCAAATGACCTGAAATTTTGCACGCACATCCAAAATGACATAACGAAGCTACTGCGACTTCCGGAATTCCATTCCGACCAATATCAAAATCTACCTATCAACCGGAAAACGCCAAAAACTAACTTTCGCTAATTCAAGCCTAATTCTACACCGGACATCACAAAAATATTCCAGACACACTCCTACGTCCCAAAATCACCTAAAGAAGCTATCCGAGCCATAAAAACCGCATTCTGAGGTCGTTTACTAAGTCAAAACTTGGTCAATCCTTTCAATTTCAAGCTTCACACTGAGAAATGCTCTTCCAAATTCATTCCGATTACCCTAAAAATCAAAACCAACGATTTACATAAGTCATAATATATTAGACGAGGCAAGTCATGCCCGAGAACTGGCGAGCAAAGTGCAAAAGCTCAAAACGACCGGTCGGGTTGTTACACAAGGACCCGTCAAAGCTTCTTATTCTAATGGGATCGGGACGTTGCCTCGGCAGGATAGATACATCTATGGTTCGTGACGTTCGATCCTCGGCAGTGCACACAATGTGATGGATCGGGTCGTACACCTCGGCAAGATTATGTATCACACTCTCATGGGAGCGAGCCGTTACCCTCGACAATATAATATATGTATCTATGGTTATATACCAGATTATGATGGGATAGGACCGTACGCCTCGGCATTTCTATAATACACTCCTATGGAATCGTGCGTAACAATTGCCAAGAGGCCAGTGCATCTGGGAACTTTCCTGATTTGAATTATGACAATCTATCTGCTGAGGCCCATTATATATATATATATATATATATATATATATATATATATATATATATATATATATATATATATATATATATATATATATATAT
>NW_017670267.1:893071-898015 GCF_001879085.1 Nicotiana attenuata | reverse complement strand
TATATATATATTTTCTCCGGTTGAGGGGGAAACTGTTAATTGAGAGCTTGAGTATGCGGTTAAGAGGAGGATTGTACCACGTATTTACACTTGTTTATATCGTTTCTTACTCTGTTCCATATCTGTTTACTTCTTACTACATCTGTCTTATTGGACTACTAGTACGTGTCGATGTTGACCCCTCGTCACTACTTCTCTAGGGTTAGGCTAGATACTTACTGGGTACGCATTAATTTACGTACTCATGTTGCACTTGTTGCACTTATTGTGCAGGTATACATATATGTTTCTGGTGGTCCTCTAGGTACAGAGGCGCGGCTGTTGTGGGGACCTTACGGTGAGCTGCACTTCCTTGATACGATCTGCCGCATATAGAGTCTCCGTCAGAGTTATTTATATTTCCCGTCTAACTTGTATTTCAGACGGATGTTATAATATTGTTGTACTCATTAATAGATGCTCATGCACTTGTGACACCGGGTTTGAGGATTCTTACGGGTGATTCATTACTGTAGTTCGTGTAAATATTATCATTACCCTGTAAATCCTATTTCATACTATTTAATTAACAAAAATTATGATTTCAAATACTAAAATGAGTAATTAAGTTAATCATTCATAGTTAGTTTGCCTGACGGCGGTGTTAGGCGTCATCACGACCTTTAGTGGATTTTGGGTCGTGACAGGCGGGCTGATGAGGGCGGGTTAAATAGGACTAGTAGGATTCTAGGCCGACAAGCTTCTGAAGAATGGGTGCACATGTCACTTTAGGCGAATCCCACATTGGAATGAGAAAAAAGTGAAGAGTTTTATAAGGCATGACACAAGTACACATGGTGCGTGAATTTTTGGGCCTGTAGGTGACGTAGCCCGAAAGACAAATCCATGTGGGCCAAGGCCTAAAGCGGACAATACGTGCCACAGGGCTTGGTCATGAAAACATGGTATTAGAGCCTGACTCTCCCCCAATACGATGGTAGGGCAAACGTCAGCGAGGACGCTGAGTCCCAAGAGGGTGTATTGAATGTAATGCCCATGACGAAGGGCGGGTTAATGAGGGCGGGTCAAGCAGGATTGGCAGTCTGGGCTTATGAGGGCGGGTCAAACAGGATTGACAATCTTCTAGGCTGGCAATTTATTGAAGAAGGGATGCACATGTCACCTTAGGCGAATCCCATATTGGAATAGGAGAGGAAAGTGAAAAGTTTTATAAGGCATGACACAAGTTCACATGATACGCGCGCTTTTGGTGCTCGAAGTGGCGTAGCCCGAATGACAAATCCGTGTGGGTTTAGACCCAAAACGGACAATATGTGCCATGGGCTTGGGTCGTGATAATTATCTGTGTGCCCCATGCTCCAAAAAGATTGAATGATACACCTAGTTGAATGCTGAGTTATTTATTCAAAGAAACATGGATCGATTTTCATTTAATACTTTTTTCTGCTTTTAGTGGTGCACCTATGTTCCAGAAATCCCAGGTCAGTCTCTGCTTGTACATAGTGATCCATATTCGTTCCTTCTGATACACAGTTTTTTTCTTAAAAAGAAAAAATGAAATAAAAGAGGGGTAGGAATAGCAAAGTAAATGAAGGTGAATCGACTTTGAAAGGCTGACAGATAAATCATCTCCCGGCCACGATGAAATATGAGAAGAAAGAACAATAAGGAAAAGTCATAATAACGATTCCAAATGATTAAAGAATATGCCTAGAAGATCATTTTATTTCGAATTTGTGTAGTATATTGTTAGGTTTCAGCATCTCTTTACATGCCATTTTATTCTTCTATTAGCCATCGCTATATTGTCTATATCTTTATTCCCACGACAATACTGACCTTGTTAATTTAGATTTTAATATATTACAAGAAAACAAACCAGGTAGATTTGTAATTAACAAAAATGGAAGTCAACTCTCTTAAAGGTCAGCATAAAACCAATTTGATCTTTTCTTTTCCTAATCTCCATATATATAATGTGAGAGGATAATCATAATATCATAAAATTTATCTATGGGAAAATTAATAGACCTCTTCTTTTTTATCATTCCTACATAGAATTTAATAGGTGCAATAAGAAAAACAATTTTTAAGGTAATCGCAAATACGAAAGTTAAAATCAAGTTTTCTCCAGAATATTACCCTGAATATCGAAGTTGCTAGTAAGAATTTTTGAAAATGAGATTTATCTTGATTTATCTCTTTTAATTTATCAAAGAATGATTATGATATATTTTGAAGCTTGGCCATGGCGTGATTATTATACTTGCGATGATAGAGCATAGCAAAGTAATCCCAATGATAACAGCACTGTGGCTGTATCTACTAATGAACCCAATCAGACTCCAGCTTTATGTAATAGAATTATCTAATGAATGAAGATTTCATATTACCACATTCTATTATTGGTATAATAAGTTGCCTATATAGCT
The DNA here is from genome assembly GCF_001879085.1 of Nicotiana attenuata. Taxonomy (NCBI): domain Eukaryota; kingdom Viridiplantae; phylum Streptophyta; class Magnoliopsida; order Solanales; family Solanaceae; genus Nicotiana; species Nicotiana attenuata. The sequence continues at coordinate 895,583 of NW_017670267.1, read as the reverse complement.
TAATCTCCAATTAATTATCCGAAAATAATTTGAAAAGAAAATTCAAAGTAAAAGATTTTTTCGTTAGAGAAATACTTCCCCCGTCTCATTTTATGGGACACTGTGATTCTGACATTAGCCAAATATTGCATAATACCAAAATTATCCTTTAAATGAGTGGTGGGAGAATTTCACATATCATTTCATTTTCTTTCTTCGTATAGTTATATAAGAACACATTTATATCAAGTGAGTTCCAATAAGGCTGTCATTAAAATTAAAATTAAAATGATAAAACTAAACAATTTTCTTTCCAAAAAAAAAAGATATTGTTTTATTTGAACGAACTGAAAGTAATTATGGGACAGAAAGAGTATTCTTGATCATACAAAACACATGAAAAGGAAAGAAAAAAGAAAAAAGTGAAGGTAAAAAGCAAGTAAAGGAGATCCAACAATGGGCGGCCAAAATTCAGAAAGTTTCTAAGGTGCAGGGATGGGGTGAGATTCTTGACGTAACAAATTAATGTGTGGTTAGCTGGTTATGTACAGTACTTAATACTTTCACTATCTCAATTTCTGTGGTATATTTTTTTTTAGTTTGTCTAAAAAAAATTATATTCATTAATAATTTAAGTTTAGTCATTTTTTTTTGTTTCCCATCCGGTGTCCGGTATCCGCATTGGAGCTCGATTATATCCAAATTCGCGCAGCGTAGGGTCCCTTTCGGGGGAAGCGCTCCCTTGGTCTTGGACCATAAATTTGAAAAGTATAAATTTTCTCTATGTGGTTTTGTGAAAAACGGCTCTGTTACGCCGTAGTTTGGTTTGCTGGTAGGGGCAAGCAAAGTATAGTACTCCCTTCGGTCCAAAATAAGTAATTTTACGGCTTTTTTCTTGTGGTTCAAAATAAGTAATTTTTTCAGATTTCAAGAATGAATTAATTATTTTTTTCCTACATTGCCCTTGGAGTAAATAGTGTTGAAGTATGTGTTAGTAATATTTATGTGAAGAGATAGTGAAGGTTAATAAGGTCAATTTCATTGTTAATTAATGTGAAAAGATGAATTTTTTAATTTGTATAAAAATCCTAAAAAATCACTTATTTTGGACCGGAGGGTGTAATTTTTTCACATTGCTGTACATTCTATTCAACTCTTAAATATTTTGTTTCAAGTGCACCAAAGTCACTTATATTTTTTGATTTTTTCTATATACCCTTTATGAGAGCTGGACAAACCAATATAGCTGGATCAGAATTGGCAATTTTTTATTATTTCTTAAAATTGTCAAAGGACAGGCTGAATTAACTAAAACATTACTAACACATTAAATTATTTGGTCTATTTTTTAACACTCCATAGTCTAACTCTTTTATCTGTCGTATTAATCATATGAAGCATATAAAATGAAAAAGAAATCACACCAATATCAATTTGCTAAAAGGGTAGGCTACGGCCTAAGGTAGAATCCTATAAGTAGTACTAGCATAATTTAAGAATTTAGGGGCCCGTAATTAGCAACCTATCATTTCTTGAAAAGGTAATTGATCACGCCCAACTATGCCCTCTAAAAAAGGACTCTGCGGACGTTGCAAATATAACCCGAGTATTACGCACAGGGTCGAATCCACAGAGAGTTAACCTATCAATCACTATCTTTAGACCCACTAAACTCTTCAGAACCAGTTTCCCAGATGTTTGAATCACAGTTGAAGGTCGCTTTAATAACTATGATTGCAAGTAAATTAAACAGCTGTAAATTAAAATGCTAAGGTTGTAAACAATGATGAGAAGAAGCTAAGTCAATGATTTCCCCTATTGAAAGAATCCCTTATGTTTATGCTCATACAAATTTACCAACACATCTCTATTAATCATGAACGCTCATCTTACCGTAAATCTCTCCCGAGTAATCACAGTAATATACTAATTGCACTCTCCCGAGATACACTAGCTTACTTTATTTAGCACAATTCACTTTAGATTACACCCAAGGCTTCGTTATCCCTAATCCCGCCTTTAAACCCGCAATTATAGATTCCTCTTATACTTTGGGAGTGGTGTTGTTCAATAATAACCTAAATATGCACTCTTTTCCAAGTTATGCACACTAAATAGGCACAGCTAATTGAGGATCCTGTCAATTAACTACAACAAACACAAAGTTGAACAAATAGAGATTGAAACTAGCAATTTGTATTCACATAAACAAGATGTTCATCCCCCAATAGGTTCCATCAAAGCCTTAGACACAGGATTTAGCTACTCATGGCTATGGGAAAACAAAATAAGATAGAATTCATCATAACTAGCAATAAAAATCAAAGAAAAGAAGAAAGATGTTTTGGGTGATCTCTCACAATTGTTTTCCTTGCCAAGATACTCTAAAATTCAATACATGCCTCTCTTGGGCGAAGTCTTGTATTTAAAATAGGGTTTAGGTCTAAAAATCCCGTGTTTTACACTTTAGTCCCTGAAGTTTCCTGCTTCCGCCGCGGTTCTGCCGCGGTCGCGGTCAAACCGCGGCCAAATG